>NC_051184.2:122300024-122540024 GCF_013339695.2 Rhipicephalus sanguineus
ATCGCCGAAGTTGTGTCCTGCTACATTAAAATGCTCTGCGACTACTTTCGGTAATTTTTCTCAATGTGCGTGCCATGTACGTTTAATCAAACAACATTAGCAAGAAACAAGAGCCATAGAACAGCGTTTCGCAAATAACGAAAGGTGGTGTATCGCCGCCATAGGGACTTTAAGGATAAGTTAGCGCATGTAAAAGCAAACTCTCATTCCATTCCCCCCATAAGACCATGTTCTTCTGCAAGATGTAAGACTTAGAAACACCTTTAGGATGACGTTAGAGTTATAACTAAAAGCACCCTAATTTACTATTTATATATATATATAGTTTCTGTTGGCTGCCACGACTGTTGCGGCCACTCTCTCCTAGCAGACCTTTTCAACGGAAAAAAGCAAGACTTGCACGGGAGTACAAAGGCTGATGTCCTCGTCTCTGTGCTCTTTTAAGCGAGGTATGTGTAAGCCGTTAAAGGGGTACTCACATGAATATTTTTCAGTTGTTGTAAGAGCCCTGAAATGGTAGTGCTAAGCGCAGGTGCGCACTAAAAAAGTAATTACACTATGTTTTTAAAAGCTAGTTTCGGTTCCTATTGTACCCTGACGTCACAACACGGTATGAGATTTTCATCACGTGCTCGCACAATTATCGTGACGTTTCCACGGCAGCTCCGCACCGTGGCTCCGTTGGTGACGCACAAGCGGCCATTTTGGAAGTTTTGGCAACTGACGTCCTCACAACTAGCCAGACTACTGCGTGAAGTCACCAGAATTTACACTGTAGCCTGGCGTCAAGCTAGTGTCGATGACAGTAGGTGCGCCATGGAAAAATTGATTTAATATCGAAATAAATAATCTTATAAGCATTTGCTGAGCTTCACTCTTGCTCAGAGCCGTCTCTGCATACAGGACATTTGTATAGCAGAGTAAACTCGCCTTCGAAAAAAAGGTGTCAGTACCCCTTTAAGAGTAACTTGTGAGGAGGCAGTGACCCGCATGGGGGTGAGATAACTGCGTAAAATGAATCACGTTAGCCGTGAGTGAAGACTTGTACCACAGCTAATTTTGAAAGAGTAGTCGCGTTTGTCGAGCGGAACCGAATGGCACTTGATTGTGTTTTTTATGTGTAGCGCGAAGCAGTATAACGTCACCCGCTTGAGAGACTGAATGAGCAATCTTAAAGGGGTACTGACAAGAAATTTCGTGGCCGAGATAGCGTGCTGGATCGATTCCCGTGTACGTGCGTGTACCATCTGCAAAATATCGACAGCGAATAAAGCTTAGGAGGCATTTTATATGAATTTTGAAGTTCGCGAGCGCGATCCAGCATTATAGGCCGCACCTGGTGCATTGACACCCTCGGAGGTGACCCGAGGTGACCCCCCTACTTCCCCTACGTAACCGTTGCAGCCGCTACAATTTATGATGACATCGTAGCCGCCATTTCTGTTTTGACGAGCTCGCCTAGCCGCTGCGCTGTTGGTGTCTGCTCGATGGCTGCTCGTGAGTGTGTGGCCGCGGCGCACGCGTTGAAAGTTTTGTGTTTGGCGGCACTACCGCTTTCCCGTTTCCTGCTCCCAATGACTTCTTGATTTCCCTTTGCTGCCCGGGCGGCAATGCGTCACTGTTCTGCGTGCTCACGTGACCGAGCGTTTCGCTCGCTGTGTGGTGATAGTTGCACCCGGCGGCTTGTCGTTTTTGGAGCTCTGTCAAACCGAAACTGAGGCTGTGTCGGCAATGAGGAGCTTGTAATTAATTATCTGTCGCGCGCTGAAGCAAACGGTGTGCCGTGTAATGACTAACAGGCCCCCAGCAACACCTTGTAGCAAAACAACGCGGGGCGAAAATATTTGTGTCAGGACTCCTTTAAAGGGACCGGCAACTGCCCTGAACATGAAATGAACAAGAAACAAAGACAATGAACAAGAAACATTGTCCGTCGCATTGACTCAAACCAACCCTGTTTTTTTCGTTAGAGATGGATATATATTTTTATTTCTTAATTGAAAGTCGCAAAAACATGACCTGTGGCGCCTCTGGCGGCAAAAACAAGAAGCAGCCGATGAACCCGGCCACGTGACCGCTGACTGCTCTACGCGGTCGACAATTTTTTTTGTTAGTATTGAAATATTGTTTGTTTCTGTATATTAAAATATATATTACTCCATGAGAATGTGCATATAGGCCTGCGTTATTAGTATGCATTAAATCACTCTGCCTTCGCGTGACGTAAAGATCCCGTGCTTGTCAGCGCGTATTGAGCAGCATTTTAGCGTGCTCATGCAACCATGCACGCAGTTTCCAGGCCGCTGAGATTTTGGAGGGAGATAGTTTTCCTACCTACACTTCCTCTCAGAAATGACGCGCGCTGCTACTCGGCGTGGCCGCCCATATGCGCAGTGACGTTTTCGATGACTTGGCTCGTGCATCGATAGAGTAACGACGCCTGGACAAGCCATCCATGACACAGGCGCAGACAACCTTGGACGCATGCGCATACAACGCGGTACAAATACAGGGAAGGTGTATGATGCCACATCATCTCATTGTAACAGCTTGTTATTTTCAAAAATAGTTGAAGAGATCTCAGTAAAGGTGGTTAAGACTACTTACCGGAACTCCTGAGAAAGCAGAACAACCATAGCTTTCACAAATCGCGACAAGGGCTGGCGGCATCGCTATCAATTCTCAGCGTTGCTGGAGGAAAGGTACGTCCGTGTTTTTAGCCTTTCAGATAAAAAAATACTGCTTGTAAAATAACTACGTGCTTTTGGGATTACCTACTGCAGTTACAAACTCTGCGAACGGTGAGCTTTCTGTCGCGCCGTAAGAAAATGGGTCGAGAAAAATCAGTTGTCGTCCATTTAAGGAAGGTTGTAACGTAGAACCATAGTGGATTTTAAAATGCTCATGTTTAGCGCTGAGCGTTGTCGTTATGGTGGACCACTGTCAGTTGACAAGCATTTCCGGCAGTCGTTTCAGCACGAAACAAACGCAGATTTGTCAGGTGTTTCTGAGGTGCGCGTCATCGAGTGTTATTTTCTTTGCGTGTTGTTTTTCGTGAAAATTTAGGTTCGCTCGCACGTTCGGATAACGAAAAAAGTACTTTCTTGAATTGTCGCTTAGACGTAGGCGAGCGGTGACAGTGATGGCACGAGCGTATTCTCCACTGTACCCTTACATGTCCTTCCAGCGATTTTACTACCAACATATCGTTATAGTGTGGATAGCATATTTGATCACGAATAAAACGTTTAGCTGCAAGGTAGCCCTGTGTATGCGTCATTCTTCTTCGTCCCGGTCGTGTTGCGCTACGTGTATGAATTATCGATTCTAATACTGAAATGTGTCTTGGCCCCTTTTCAGCCCCACTACGAACGAAAATCGCATCAGAGGTTCACTTCGTCAATGCTGTCATCGTGCAGTCGAATGCGTGCCATCACAACTGCCTTAGGATGTCAAGAGATTGCCTCCACCTACAACTACATGTGTTCCTATTTCTATGTGGCGGCAGTGAGCATTATGAACCGCGCCTCTGCATATATCTTTTTTTATCTTAATCTCTGTTTTGAAGTAATTCTTCTCGCATAGACGCTCATAAAGCGAGCGCGTGTTTTCTTCGAGCACCCTTTTACAAAGAGACACGATTGAACAGCTGACCGAGGTATGTAGGACAATAGGCTCTGTCCAGTGAATAGAACTCAAGCAGCAATGCGCGTCTTGAAACAGTGGAGATGAGGAAATATATTTCATCCTCTTAGTCGCTTTGGGTCGTTAAACTCAGTTCGAACCAAACTATGCCTTTTCTCTCGAACGCTATAGGATGGGCCATAAAAATATTTAGCCTCGGCGATTTCATCTTGTAAACAAGCTTTGTATGAGGTCTGAAAGACATATGCGCGTATAGCTACTCCTGTATTCAATCTCTTTGGAGAAAATGTGAACGCCTGACGCCAGCATTCTCAGATATACAATTGAAGTCCGCATAGTTGTGTAGACAATACGGCTTCGAATCAACGAAGCATGTTTGCCAGTTTCATAGCTTTCACCAAACATATGAAACAGAGGGGAATTTGCAAGGAAGTCAATTCGTCGCTTCTCTTCTTGCGACACTAAGTTATCTGGGGTACTTTTGAAATTCACCGCTGAGTGTGGCACATGTTCGGGCTCGGGAAGTCGCGCCTGGAGAGATGGTGTGTGCTACTGTTATGCAGTAATAGAGCTCCTACGGTTAGAATATTTACGTGCCATGTATTCTCACCAAATGTGCTCTTCCTCGTCATCTTTATTTCCTGAGATTATGGCTCACATTGCATAAATAAACACATTGCACATGTTGCATGAATCGGATTACCTTGGCTCGAAAGCTATATTGCAATTAAGCAATCAAATGCTCTGCCCTTGAAGTCGCCCATTGTGGCTGATGGATTGGCAGACGAGAACCAAAAACTGGATATTCCACGAAATAAATAAAAACATAGCAGATATGTACGCATTCTGTAAACATGTCACGATTTAAGCTGAATAAATTATTTCGTTTCCATTTAGCGTCTTTTAGGCAGCGCAACATTTTCAAATGCATACGGTTTCGGAAGGTGTCATCCAGTATTTCGAATAACACTGCACCAGTCCCAGTCTTTGGCCAAGTGCTGGTAGATCTATGAGATCATCGATGTTGTACACTGTAAACACAGGAAAGTTGTCTCACAATCGACCATCTTGTACACAAACAGGTGGGCTATAACTCTTTCTGCTTCACCGAAAGTGTCTTCCTGAAAAGTATCATAAATAAAGAAGTCCAGTAGGCTTTCCCTCTCCCCGTTATTAAAAGTTTTACTAAACACTCTTGGTTGACTTCTTTTCCTTTTTATTTTTGAAAAGCTTTTGAAACAGCGCAAAATATAAAGGAAAGTAAGATTCTGCTTGCTAAGTTCCCCTCTGAGCTTGGCACTTAAGGTGCAGCGCACTGTTATTCTCATTACATGTTGAAAAATACATGACAGAAAAGCGGGAGAGGTTAGTTTGTTAAGTTAATTTGCCCCGTCTTGAACACATCTGCAAAAAATGAGGTACGACTGCTAGTTCATAGTGTTTACTACTTTTTCATCACATGTAGGCTCATAAAAATTTAAGTCTTCCATCCTCGAAACTTACAGCAAATTCTCTCAAATGAATATTTAAAACCAGGCCAGATGTGACAAAACACAGGTCCATTTAAATGGGTCATTCCATGCCAAATCATTCAGCGTTTTTCCGACCATCACAAATATGGCTGAAAAAATTTCCCAGATTTTCTTGAAGTTCGAAACTTGTTCTGCTCGTTTGTTTCTGTTGCCAAAAATATTCCCACCTGTTTGTGAGAGTTTGTATACTTTGCGCCGACTGAGCTAAAGGGCATCAAACAACAATTTTTTTCAAAGGACGTTTGTGGGATGCTTTCGATAAAATGGTATTTCTGGCAAGCTAATCAAGTGATGCAACTACAAAAATAATGACTTATTTATGTATATCAATTCTTCGAGGCCTTTCGCACGAGCAAAATTGAATAAATTTGCAAAGCTTGATATTTTTTTACAGGCACAAGGCAAACAGGAAGGGCAGATATGCATTTTGTACTGATGGCCTGTTCAACATACTACAAAAGGAAAATAATTTAGTCGATGAAGGTGTAGCAGATCATCTGAAAAAAATGCAAATCTCACTTTTTTTGAGAAAAGCTCTGTATTCAGCATCAAAAAGGTTGCCTTGTTGGTGGAACTAAAAATATGCACGATACTTCATTTGAAAGCCCTATGTATTAGCTGAACATTGGTAAAGTGGCAAAAGGGTATTAAGTTTTTAACTTGAGAAATATTTTTTGAAAGTTTGCGTCTCAACCAGCTTTTCGCCGACGTAACTCAAGCGGCATGAGCACACACAGCGGCAATATTCAGTCCATGCCCAACGAGCTGGCATGCAGACGTCAAGCGTGGTACTGTCTATAAAGCAACCCCAGTTTCTTTTCCATTGCTTTATAGAGAGTACTAAGTTTGTCGTCTGCATCCCAGGTATATCCGGTCTCCGCGGAGATGATGTCGAGGACTGGATTGACAATTACGAAAGAGTAAGCGCCACTAATCTGTGGGACGATCCTCACAAGCTCCGTCACGTCTCCCTTTATCTCACGGGTGTTGCGAAGACGTGGTTCTTCAACCATGAGATTGATTTCTCCGACTGGCCAGGCTACAAGCAGCAGCTTCGCCAAGTTTTCGGGACACCTGCCGTCCGATCCGCTCTCGCGAAGAGGACCCTCGATGCTCGCACACAACATCCCGGCGAGTCATACACATCGTACATCGAGGATGTTCTTGCGCTCTGTCGGCGTGTCAACTCATCGATGACGGAGTCAGACAGACTACGCCACATTCTGAAGGGTATAGGGCCTGTTGCCTTCAATGCCCTCGCTGCTCAGAATCCGTCTACTGTCGCTGACGTCGTCACAACGTGTCAGCGCCTCGATGAACTTGACTCCGTCCGCCTACAACCGGCCACTGTCGAACACCGTCCTACGGCGGACCGTGACCTACGCGACATGATCAGGGAGCTCATACGCGAAGAACTGCGGTCAATGGGCTTCTCCCCACCTTCACAGTCCCCTGCACAGCCTTCAGCAACGGCCTTGCGAGACATCATCAGGGAGGAACTAACATCCTTGACCTGTCCAACGCACGTCCCACCAGATGCTTCTCGCCCACCGACGTACGCGCACGTTGCTGCCGCGCCTCCCAGCAACGTGAATTCAACGTTGCCGCTACCATCGTACGCGTCTGTTGCTGCTGCGCCGCCGGTCCACCTCCGGTCGATGCCATCTGAATCTTCATCTACCCACCTGACTGCAGTATCCTCCGGTGCACCGAACGCCCTCTACTACCCGCCTTGGCGTTCGTCCCGCCCAACGTTCTATTATTGCGGATATCGCGGGCATATCTCACGTTTCTGCCGCAAGCGCCAGCAGGACGAGCGTCGTGGTTACGATATGCGAGAACGTGATTTCTCCACTGGGGATTCTTACGGCCGGCGTTATTCGTCCCTTCCGCAGCTGTCTCCATCTCCGCCCGCATCGACTGACGCACGGAGTACGTACCGGTCCGCAAGACGCCGATCACCTTCGCCCTTTCGTCGCTCCTTCTCTCCGCTCCGCCCTGCCTCGTTCACCACTGCCGACCGTACGGAAAACTAAGTGATGCAGTTTTTGGAGGGAAAACTGCATTCCGAAGTAGAACTGAAATTCCTCCAGCACGCCCGTTCAATATGCTTTCTGTCATAGTGGAAGGAGTTCTCGTCGATGCTTTGGTGGACACCGGTGCGACATTTTCTGTGACCCATGCTGATTTGTGTAAACGCCTCAAGAAAGTCACGACGCCCTATAATGGACCCACGCTAGTCACAGCCCAGGGGAACACCATACGCCCTTCCGCTCTTTGTACTGCCCGTGTTTTTATCGATGACATCCTTCATTACATCCAGTTTACAGTGTTAACCAAGTGCTCTCACCAGCTAATTTTAGGATGGGACTTTCTATCTTCTGCTTCGGCCGCCATTTGTTGTGGGCAACGTGTTCTACACCTTACAGACACAGACTCCATGTTAGACGACGACACCTACAAGCCACTTCGTCTGTTCGCTACGGAAGATCTCGAACTACCGCCACGTCAAGAGCGAATTGTGACCCTTACGTCTAAGGACATCGACCACGGTGATGTCTTGGTGTCCCCTTCATCCCATTGCTTTACCAAAGGCATAGCTATTGCGTCAGGTGTGGTTCGCTTTCGCAACGGCTCCGCGCTCGTCATGGTCATGAACGCCACATCGGAGAAAATTCTCCTTCCACAGGGTACCACGGTGGCCTGCGTTGCCGATGCTGAGCCTGTAAGCGTGGCGCCACTTACACCTGCCTCTACCAACGACCCTCCAACTTCTGAGCCTGCTTCTTCCTCTCCCTTTACTGCACTCCTCAGCGATGATTTATCCGCTACGCAGGCGCAGCAGCTGCTTGCTTTGTTAACAAAACACACCGATTCTTTTGACGCCTACTCCTCGACGTTGGGCCAGACTACCGCTGCAGCGCATCGCATTCAGACAGAGGGAACATCTGTTGTGCACCGCCGCCCATACCGCGTGTCTCTTGCTGAGCGCAAGATCATCGAAGAAAACGTCGCTGACATGCTCCAACGAGAGGTAATCCGTCCATCAGCTAGCCCCTGGTCGTCGCCTGTTGTCTTGGTCCGGAAAAAGGATGGTTCCGTGCGTTTTAACGCGAGAGCGTTAGAGAGCTCGTGGCGCAGAAATTCCGGTGTCGGCGTCGGCACCGTTGGTTGTGAGCGAAAAATCGTCCGTGACCGAAAAATTGAGAAAGAAGCAAATAAAAGAAACAACAACCATTTTCGGTTTAATTGAGGATCGAACCCGGGCCGTTCGCGTGGCAAGCAGGTGTCCTACCGCAAAGCCACGATGTTACTTGCAGCTGCTTCGGAAAAAAACACTACATAAATGCCATGTAGTGGAAGGAGTCTCCTTAACGCATTTTGTTCGGCAGGTTTCACGACGAAAACGAGCCCATTCGGCGATTTGTAGGCGCATAGGCGAGGCCATCAAACTACGTCAAAAAAGGCCGGGATAGTGCAGCCATCGCCGCTAAAAACACACACGAACTTTCAAACAGCTCTAAAAATGGACAACTATGTCCATCTAGCGGAAAACATTTCAAGCCAACGCTAGTTTTCTAGAGGAGGCGTTGATCAAGGAAACAGCAAACGCTAGACAATGTGCTGCCATCTGTGAGGCATTGTGAGAAATATGTCTCTACTGTTTATGGCCTCCGAGATGGCGGGGGCTCGGCGTGTATCTTGGAGGCCATGCGACTCTCGCTTTAGATCAAAAACTTGTACCATTCGCGCGCGCGCGCGCGTGTGTGTGTCTGTGTGTGTGTGTAACAATACACATTAATAAGTATGCACTTAGTGATTGAAGTTGATTTCGCTATCGCGTTCAACTCTTAAAGGCGAAGCTTAAGTGTCCCTCAATTTTTTTGCGTTGATTACAGGGCGCTTAACAAGATCACTCGCAAGGACGTGTACCCCATGCCACGCATTGACGACGCCCTTGATTCCCTACAAGGCGCGGAATACTTTTCAAGCCTCGACTTGCGTTCAGGATATTGGCAAATTCCCATGCACGAAGATGATAAAGAAAAAACAACGTTTGCAACTCCCGACGGACTCTACGAATTCAACGTGATGCCTTTCGGGCTCTGCAATGCACCCGCGACTTTTGAGCGCATGATCGACATCGTGCTGCGTGGCCTGAAATGGAAGACTTGCCTCTGCTACCTTGATGACATTGTCATCTTTTCATCAACATTTTCTCAGCACCTGCAACGCCTTGATGAAGTCCTAACATGCCTCGCCACCGCTGGTCTACAACTCAACACCAAGAAATGCCGTTTCGCCAGCAAATCCATCAAGGTTCTCGGTCATGTCGTGAGCAAGGACGGAATTCGCCCTGACCCTGACAAGATTGCTGCGGTCCTTCACTTCCCTCGCCCCGAAAGGCCTAAAGATTTGCGAAGTTTTCTTGGTCTGGCATCCTATTTTCGTCGTTTTATACGGAACTTCGCTTCGATGGCTGCGCCCCTGCACAAGCTACTTGCTTCCGATGTACCATTTGTCTGGTCCGACGAATGTCAATCGGCGTTTGACCTGCTGAAGGGAGCCCTCACGTCAGACCCTGTACTATGCCATTTTGATGAGACCGCACCGACTCTCCTGCACACAGACGCTAGCGGCCGCGGTATAGGTGCTGTTCTCCAACGCGACGACTCTTCCCGCGAGAGAGTCGTTGCATACGCTAGTCGCGCACTGACCCCTTCAGAGAAGAATTATACGATCACTGAGCAGGAGTGCCTGGCTGTGGTTTGGTCAGTACAGAAATTTCGCCCTTATCTGCACGGCCGTCATTTCACCATCGTTACGGACCACCACGCCTTATGCTGGCTTTCTACACTAAAGAACCTCTCCGGACGCTTGGGTCGGTGGATTCTACGTCTCCAAGAGTATGATTTCGACATCATTTACAAGTCTGGCAAAAAACATCAAGACGCCGACGCTCTTTCTCGTTGCCCACTACCTACCGCTCCGCTCGACGCTCCCGCAACCGTTTTCGACAACACCTGCTCGGACGAACCTTCTAGTTCAGTTACCTCGCTCGCCTCGATGGACCAGCTACCAGCCGATGACGATCAACCATTCAGCTCTCGCCAGCTGGCTGACCCGTACTACCGGCGCATTATAGATCACCTCTCTGCAGCATCCCGTCCACCTAACGCGCGGCTTCGTCGTCAACTCTCGCAATTTAAGCTGGAGAATGGTGTTCTGTATCGTCACATTTACCACCCTGACGGTCAACTCTGGGTGCCCGTTTTACCACGCTCTCTTCGACATCATGTTCTTAACGCCTTTCACGACGATTTGACAGCTGGCCATCTTGGCTTCCACAAAACCCACGACCGCATTCGAAGCCGTTTTTATTGGCCTGGCCTTTCAACCAGCGTAGCAAGGTACGTAGGTTCCTGCTCTTCTTGCCAGCGTCGCAAACTTCCGACATCTGCTCCTGCCGGCCAATTACAGCCAATTCCGTGCCCCACAACACCATTCGAGGTCGTAGGTGTCGACCTCTATGGGCCTCTTCCCATCACTGGCGCTGGAAATCGATGGATAGTGACTGCCGTGGACCACCTCACGCGCTACGCTGAGACGACTTCAGTGATTACTGGTTCAGCTTCGGAAGTTGCTGACTTCGTCCTTCACGCCATAATTCTGCGTCATGGTGCTCCCAGAGTACTCCTGAGCGACCGTGGAAGGGCATTCTTATCACAACTGTTAAGTGAAGTCCTACGCGCTTCTGGCACTACACACAAGACAGCGTCTTGCTACCATCCTCAAACCAACGGCCTGACCGAAAGATTTCATCGAACCCTTGCCGATATGATCGCCGTCTACATTCAACCCGACCACAAAAACTGGGATAAACTGCTACCATTTCTCACTTTCGCCTACAACACGGCCGTTCAACGCACAACCGGCTACTCACCGTTTTATCTCGTTTACGGGCGTTCGCCTACATTTTTTCTCGACGTTTCTTTCTTCACCTGCAATGGCCATTCATCCCCGACTTCTTCCGAAGAATATATTTCGAGACTTGCGCAGTGTCGCCAGCGCGCTCGCATGAACACACAAGCCACGCAACAAGCCAGGAAGCTCGTCTACGACACATCTCATCGCGTTGTCGACTTCCGACCTGGTGACGAGGTGTTGCTTTTGACACCACTTCGCACACCTGGTCTGTGTGACAAGTTCCAGCCTCGGTTTATCGGCCCATACATAGTTTTGGAGCAGACTTCTCCTGTAAACTATCGCGTGACACCACTTGTCGTCCCTACTGACCGCCGTTACCGCAGTACCGAGATTGTTCACGTTTCTCGGATGAAGCACTTCACGCGACGTTCCTCGTCGCCTTGACTTGCAGCGGCCAGGCTGGCCGCTTCCACGTGGGGGGAATTAGTGTAGGCATCTATTATGCACTTCTTCCTCATCTCTGTAATATTGTAATCATCATCACGCGTTTGCCTTTCATCATCATCGTCTTCGGGTGTGTGCTCTTGATCATCGTGGCCGTGGCGCTTGTTCGCTCTCGACGTCGCGACCAAAGAAACCTCGTTACGACTGAGACGTCATAGTATATATACCTGGGAGGCCTTCCTGCCGAAACGTTAGTAAAACCTGTGTTTCGAACGTTTGTCGACATCTTTTTCTGCCGCATTTTCCACCGGATCCATTGACTTTCACTCCATCATATATATATATATATATAACATCAATATGCACTGTAATTGCCGCGTGTGCCGTGGGAATTACACCAAGATTAAACTTTTGAGGATGGAAAGGAAATGTATGTCAACAAAGGCAGTTTACCGTGACTCACTGGCTCCCTCGTGCAAGGGAAGTTGGTAAGAGGAATGACAGATAATAGAAACGAAACATTGCAAAACAGAAAATAAACAAAATTCAGGAAAATGTGTAATGCCTTTCAAAGCCAGAGCAAAATGCTTGTTCAAAGACTACCTAGAGGAGCTTGGGGCGAGCGTTGATTTTTATTCATGTATGGTTGTTTTTAAATACTGTGGTCTAACTTAGACCATAGCAGTGTGGTATACAAACATAAGCAACGTACATTTGGGCAAAAACGAACAAACAAGTAAATGCAGAATGAACAGGGTACAAACCATTAAGATCAAATGCTCTTCAAAGGATACCAAAGATTTTTGGGTTAGAGCTTCGTTGAACAGGTTATTACAATCGTTTATTGTGCGAGGAAAGAAATAATATTTAAAGGAATTGACTCTTTGCATAAAAGCTGGATTGTTTGTGAATGTCGGGTTCTAGTTGCGTAACCTATAGATGGAATCAAGATATGTGATGTGCTAGATTTGTAATGACCATTTACCTACTGATAAAAGAATTTCAGTCTACAAAGGCGGTTTCTTTCAGTAACAGGTGGCAAACTGCCTTTTTTTAACGTTTCGCTAATAGAGCTGCGACCGTATGAGTTGTAAAGGAATCTTAGAGCATTTCTCTGTACTCTTTCTAATTTTTCGATGTTTGATTTTCTGTAGGGGTCCCAATTTATCACGCATACTCTAGCGTAGGGCGGATAATTGATTTGTGAGCAAGCAAACGCGCTTGAGGGGTAGCCAACTTGAGTGTACGCCTTAAAACGAACAACTCCCTCAGGGCATTGCCTACAACATTATCTAGATGTGTGTTCCAGGAGTGTGTGTTAGTAATTAGCAATCCTAAATATTCGTAGTGCTCAACCTCAGAGAGAACTTGATCACCAGTAGAATATGTAAAGGGCAGTGTTTTCTTTTGTTAGTGATTCACTTAAAAACAGTTTTTTCCAAAATTGATAATCATTGGCCACTGCTTACACCATAAAATAGTCTTCCCAAAATCATCACTTAACCTCGCCTGATCCTGTACAGATCTCACAGTTTGATACAAAACGCAGTAATCTCCATACAACCTAATATTCGTTGAAATGTCTTTAACAATGTCGTTTATAAACAATAGAAATAGCAAAGGCCCGAGAACGGATCCCTGCGGAACGCCAGAATCAAATGACACACTTTCGGAAGAAAACAGATTGAATGATACAAACTGGCGGCGATTTGAGAGATAAGCCCTACTGCAATTTATTATTTCTGCATTGTTGTTTATATGGCTTAGTTTATGAATGAATTTTTTGAGCGCCACTTAAACAAATGCTTTTTCTAAAGTCCATAAAGATTACGTCCAGCTCCTTCCCTTTATTTAAAGCCTCTCCGAAATCATGTATAATACCAAATAACTGTGTAGTGGTAGAATATCCCCGTCAGAAACCGTGATGGGCATTTGTTAGTACTTTATGTTCTTCAAGAAAAGTGGTTATGTGCTTATGAACTATATGTTCTAGAATCATGCATGCTGTTGATAGTGCTATTGGGCGGTAATTTGTAATACGTTTTTTTTTTCACCGGCTTTATGAATGGGCTTGATTGGGGCAGTTTTCCAGTCGTCCGGCAAGACACCTTTTTTAAAAGACCTCGTGATAAGCACATGCAAAAAATAAGAGCACCATTCTGCGTACCCCTTCAAAAAGGTGTTAGGTACTCCGTCAGGTCCAGCTGACTTTTTAACATTCAGCTTTAACAATATATTTAGAATGCCTTGTTCCGAGATTTCTATATTAGGCATCTGAGGTACTGACATTACAAATTCTGGCAGACGTCCGTTCTCTTGAGTGAAGACACTTTTGAATTGGCTATTGAATTTAGAAGCAATGACCTTTTCGTTGCTTTCAGATCTTCCTTGCATCATAAATGTGCCACTGCGATTATAATGTTGTTGAATCGTTGTCCAAAACTTTTGGGGAGATGATTTTATGAAAGCTGGTAGAGTTACCCCAAAATATTTTTCTTTATCTTGTGAAATTTGTTCTTTTAACTGTTCTGATACCTTATCAATGTCATTCTTAGTTTGATGACAGTTTGGTTTTAAGGACTTTTTCTCTTTTAACCTTTTACGTTTGCGCTTTATATGTACATATTCTCTCGAATAATACAAGGATTCCTGCGCAGAGGTGTTTTAGGTAAGTTAGGCACAAAGCGCTGTATACAATCTTGCACAATTTATTTAAAAAGAATCCACAGCTCGTTGACACTGCACGTATTGTTTTGAAAACTTTCATAGATGAAGCTCAACTCATCAATTATAGATTCATTGTCTGCGTGAGCCAAATTAGGGAATATTTTGTGTTCGTAATGGTGACGTAATTTTGTGCATTTTAAAATGAACGCTACAGCAAGGTGGTCCGAGATGCCATTCGTTACTTGAACCAAAGTGTCATTTCCTATTTTACCACTTAAAAGAATAGGTCTAGCACCGAGTCAGAGTTATTGTATTTTCTTGTAGGTTCATTTACAACCTGTAGGAGATCGAACTCATAGGCAATGTCGAGTGCTTCAGATTCAGGAGATTTGGAAGACGGAGTCGTAAAAATATCCCACTCAATGTTAGGAAGGTTGAAGTCACCAGCTAGGATTAGCCCATCTTCAATTTTATCATGGCAATGCATATAAGACCGGAGTTGCTCAAGACCATAAGCCGAAGAGAAAGGTGGTCGATAGTAAGCTCCAAGTACATACCTTGCGTTATTCACATAAACTTTACAAAACAAAGCTTCTACATCCGGTATATCGGGCATTCTAATCAACTGAAGCGAAGCCTTAAATATGATCGCGACTCCCCCACCTCTTCTGTTGCGATCCTTACGAAATACATTGTAACCTTTTGGAGTTATTTCGCTGTCGAATATATCATCAGCCAACCAGGTTTCTTTTAGTGCGACAAGTTCAGCGTCATGCAAAGCCAAAAGAGTTTCGAGCAGTACTACTTTGTTGACAATACTTCGACAGTTATTATTTAAAATTGTTGTGGTTACCTTTTTCCGCTGTGGTCACTTGCCTCTTCTAGTGATTTTCTGACGCTTCTCAGTGGCTTCATCCCAATCAAACATGGCGTCGCCTATCATATACTTATGAAAAACATGTTTTGCCGTCACTCCATTTTTTCTCTCCAAGAGGGAACTCTGCCACAATTTTCTCCTAATATCTCTAATTCTTGTTGAATAATCTGCAGTGACTGAAATAGCAGAACTTTTTAATTTAGAACATGCTTTCAATATCAATACATTTTCGCGATAATCCAACAGTTTTATAATGGCCGGCCGTCCTCGATTGAGGCGGAAGCTGCCGAGCAAGAAGTTTTCTCAGCAAGAAAACTCACGAAACGGAACTGCAATATGGAACTTTGATATCGCAAAAAAAGAAACACATGACAGCCAGCTGTCTCAAAGTGCCTCCAAAAGCTTCTGGCTGACATTATTATAACTGACGCGTTTTGTGCAAAAGCTCCGGCGTTGTTGGGGAGTTTCATTGCACTAATGGCATCGCTGATTTCACAGGCTTCCGCATTGATTCCTCACCGCACAAGAACTTGTCAACCAATGTAGAAAATTGTGTTGTAGGGTGCAATCACGACTTGCGGAACTAGTGTGGTGTTTCAGTCTAATCTTTTTTTTTAGAAATTCTGAGTTATTACTTGAAATGGAACTATCGGAAAGGCTCGAAAAATCACACATGCACAAAACGGACGTCTCTAAAGGTTCGTGCTTGGTGCCAGCTTTAAGCTCTCCACATGTTTCTCAATGAAGTGTGTAAGTCTGTTAACATCAAATTGTCTGTACCTTAATTGGCTGCAATATTGCCGGCAGAGTTTTCGTTGTATTACATGGCCTTATTTGGCACTTAACAGCCTTAAACTTTCACAGCCATGCATTCCTTCTCTCGTTCGTCCTCTGAGCGTATTTTGTCGCGCAAGCGGAGCTCATCCGCAGTCGAAGCGGCACTCATCTAACGTGAGCGCCCCCAGCATCAAGCGGCTGCTGCTGTGGGTTTGTCACGTACAAGTATTTTGAACAATCCAGGTCCGAGTTTCGGTGCATAAGGAAGGACACGGCCGCTAGGCTGACTTGGTCACATTTGACACATTATAACTTGTTAGCAACAAAAATAATGCAACGCTTTTTTATGCGGATTGGTAGAGGATATCCTTGACTTGAATCAGAGAGATTTCCCCCCAAAAAAGTTTGATCCCTCAGTCATAGGAGTCGGAACAACACGAACGTAAAGCATGCCCTTACAGAAGTAACTGAATGTTTACTGTACATTGATATAAGAGAGTTTGCACAATGTATATTGATGTCTGGTAGCTATAGCACCGTTTAACGTGGATGCACCGATTTTGATGATTGGTGGTACATCTCCATCACGATAACTAAGGTCCATGTTAAATGATTAAAAAAAACCCTTGTGGGAGCTGTATTATTTAACGGTGAAAGCGTAATCAGAGAACGAGGTGTCATAGCCAGAAGAGCGTCGCACATTGGACGCAGAACTTGGTCGCCACATCCCGCGGCCTGTTAAAATGTGATTGAACCCTAAGCGCCGGACTAGAGGGAAACGCGAAGTGCGTCGTGCGTGGGGCGGTAGCCCGGCCGAGATTTTTCTCGGGGCGAGCGCGTGAGCAGGGAACGCGGTGTTCCCAGGTGAGGCAGGCGCGCGTCGGAGAGCTATTTTTGGTTTGGATTAGCGTGATGCTATAAGCGAGGCCGACGCTTTTACGACTCATGATCTAAGATCACCACCTGGCGGTGTGTTAAGGCATTTACAAAACTGAATTTCTATTGAAAAGGCGTCGAATGGGACGGACGTGTAACGCGTTGCAGGTGCTAATCGCGGAGGGCACAGTAATGAAGAATTACTTTGCCTTACCGCTCCGAGAGGGCAACACCACCCCGCCGACCGGGAGAAAGGTAGATGTAAAAGGTGCGTATGTAAAGCGTATACAGTCTGTGACCGTGGTAGTCGAGAGCGTGTCCGGCATGTGTTGTTGACGATCGAGCGGTCGTGGGTTGGACGGCCCGTTCACGGAACGTTTTTCTTTGCCGTCTAATTGTGTAAATTTTTTGACGTCATTACCGTGACGGAAATGCGTCACTGAAGTCTTGTTGGACCCTGGCATGAAACACTTTCGTGTTAAAAAAAATAAAAATGGCCTTTTTGAGAAGCCTATTTTCAAAACGGTGTTTTTGGTAAGTCACTTCTGTTTGAGCAAAATTATCGAGTGAGAAGATGGGCGATAAAACAAAGGAAAATATTTTAAAAGAAAGCGCAAGTATGAAAGTTAATATGTGCTGCTTTTTATTATCCTCACTCGTTTGCAGCAAAAAATTCTTGAAATAGAGGTATTTTGTGCTATCAGCCACGTTAGTGCTTTTTTAATTAAAAGTGCTTTGACAAGCAAGGGAAATGATAGGCTAATGAGATTATATTTCACGTGTTCTTTGAGAGGAATAAATATCGTCACCAAAAATTGGCCGCGTATCTGCGTGCTTCGCTGCAAATGTCGTGTAAAGACGATAGAAGAGGCGCTGTGTGAGATATGGACGCCATCTGGCAATACGTCGGGAAACATGAGTGCTGTGTTGCGTGCTGGTAGTCCCGGCGCAGCAGCAGGCGAAGACCGGCGGTGACCAACGCGACCGGCGGGGAAGCCAGCCAGCCCGAAAACGCGGTTTGGCGCGAAGCGCTGAAGCAGAGAAACGTCCGCACTCAACGAGTACTCTCCACACACTCTTTTATTTACACGTCGCCTGGGTAAAACAGGAACGCCAGAGCGGCGCCCACAACCGGCAGCCTGAAGGCGGCCCACAACGCTGCTTTTTCATTTTTTTAATATTTTTTTTCACCTTCTTGGCCTTCTCAAAACTAAAGTTTTTCAACACCAACCCATGGCATTCGTACAGTGCAATACAGAACCGAAACCGAAACACAACAATGAGCTCGTGCGAAGGGCACGGAGGAAGGCAAATTTCAGCACAATCGCATTTTCAGCTTTGTTGAAACAGCGCTCACTAGACGACGACGAAGTAAAAGAAGGCACAGGACAGGCGCTGCCTGTCGTGTGCCTTCTTTTACTTCGTCGTCGTCTAGTGAGCGCTGTTTCAACAAAGATGAACGCATACCAACTCGCTCAAGCTTCCATTCTTATGCATTTTCAGCGCAGCTTAAGAAACTAGGGTCCTTAAAATTACGTATGTATGCATTTTCTATTAAAGGAACACGCCACCTAATACTTACCTAAAGATGTTGCACCTCAGATATGCATGATATTTACTTTTTGATCGACAACGTTCACAAGTATGAACAGCCATACCAGTTCAAGACGGCTGGCCCTTGGGCAAGTGGTTCAACTTTGGCCGAGTGGCTGAATCGAGGGACGTGCCGACAAACAGAAAGACAGACAGACAGAAAGACAGACCAAAATTTCTGCGTTTAAGTTCCCCAAGAAAGACTATCGTCTTTAAAAGTGCACCGTTCTTTGCCTAGGTGCGCTCAAATTACAGAAATCGTGAAATTGGCGGAAAAGTTTATTTTGCGGCGAAAATTTACACATTTCTTTTCAGGCGAACAAAATTGTTGTTCCCAAAACTAACTTCGAAACCACTATTATTGGTCTAATGCCTAGACGTACAGTAAATTTCATCAAAAACGGGAATAGTAACAGGGACCTCGTGTTCGACCTTATCTGGACACAGCCTTCAGTAGCTTTGTATTGATGCTTAGTTTATTCGGGTTAAAAATCAACCTTCTGATTTGTCAAGTTTTTGGATAATTGCCAAATGTAACAAAAAAGTTGATCTTGAGATATCGTGAGTTAAAGAGGAAAAGAAGTACATTTCATGATTTGTTGAACAAGAAGATATGCTGAACAATTTATTTAATAGAAGCGTGCCATATAATCATGGGATCAATAATTTTTTCGCTTCTTTTTTATTTCCTTTGTTTCCTGGCTTGTTCTGTCATATCTTCTGTGTCTCTTTTGTCGAAATATTGTCGATGGCAGACAATCTCACCCAACCATATCGCTGAGTTGCGTCACGGTGATATGCAAAACGGCCTTGAGCAAGTTCATTACTTGAAATCGACCTATCGGAACTGGCTCGAAAAATCACACACGCAGAAAACGGACGTCTGAATCAGTTGATGCCTGGCCCCAGTATTAAGCTCTACTTTTCACCGGTGTGACTATATTTAGATACGTGAGAGACTACGTGATTCTGATTGACAACTCACGCGCAGTACACGCGAAGGGAAGACATTTCACATGTCTTTAAATGAGAAGGGATGCCACTTGTATGCACATGTGACATCTTTTAGAGCCATTTTCTCAGAAGCTACTTCATATGAAGCGCTCGGATTTATTTCACTTTATCTGTCGGCGTCTGTTGTTGCGGTGGAAGAAGAATTATTAATCGTGAAGCATTTCTTAGCGAACCTTTGGCAGTTTGAGCGCATCTATCTATCTATCTATCTATCTATCTATCTATCTATCTATCTATCTATCTATCTATCTATCTATCTATCTATCTATCTATCTATCTATCTATCTATCTATCTATCTATCTATCTATCTATCTATCCATCTATCCATCCATCTATCCATCCATCTATCCATCTATCTATCCATCTATCCATCTATCCATCTATCTATCTATCTATCTATCTATCTATCTATCTATCTATCTATCTATCTATCTATCTATCTATCTATCTATCTATCTATCTATCTATCTATCTATCCAGATGCCTACGTCTCGGTGCTCTCATGATCGCCTCCTTAACGTTGTGTCGACCAAAATTGCCATGGGAGGGTGAGGGTAGGAGGATTTGACGAATGTGACAGTCTGGTCTTGACATGAAGAACCTGAAAACCCCGTTGCGTACGTCGTCAAAGCCTTTCCTCCAGACAAGGGTGGCACATACCCGTTTACCACGGGCCGTGGTGTACGGGTATGCGCCACAGTTGATTGGTAGTTTATATCTACCGAAAAACGCCGAGAACAAACATTAATAATTTAAATGAGAGGGCGTTATGATAAACCGACATCGGCAGCGTGGACCCTACGAATGCAAAGAATAAAAATGAGGCTAGGAATTCTGTGTTACATCCAGGAATTCTACCACAGAGCCACGCCAGGTCTATAAACTGGTTTGGAAAAACAGCCTATACAGGCGTAATGGCGTTGCAGCGACAATTGTGTTTTTGGTGCTGGCTATCTAATTTTCGAAGAAAGCAGTAAGAACTACACATGTACTCCTACGATACAGGCGGGATATCCGATTAACGTCGGTGGTTCCAGTGTTGGCTCCACCTTTATATCAGTCTAATAAACATTACATTTGCGTTCCTATGATTCAGCAAGCTGTATTGAAGCATTGCTCGACCCCGGAGGAAAACATTACAAAAGTTACGTGTGACATTGACATTATTGCGCCATAATGTGCACTTAGTTTCGCTAACACTGACGTATGTACTAAAAGGTGCGGCTTGGCGTTACGCCGCACCATAAGTTACCTTTTAAACGCCAGTGTTTTCGACATGCCTGGTAAGCCCACGATGGGCACATAGCTACTACGCTCACAAAAACACGTCGACTACCTCGTAACGCTTGGCTGAAAGCCATCAAGTACTCCATAGAAGTACTCGCTGATTGCTTCGCATGAAACCGATTCCTAAAGCGCGTGGGACCTGCCGAATTTTTATTTTATTAAAATGCTGATATTTTGAAATTTTTCAGCAAAGCAAGTAGTCTTTGTCATTATTTTTAAAATAAAACTGCCAAAAAACGAGACCTATTCCACGTATGTACAGCCACGCTCAATATGAATTGCAACGCGCACTCTGAGAAAAAATAAAGAGTATAGGTGACTCGTTTCGGAGAGTTCCGACTAGCCACGTATACGACTCTCTTTAAAGAGTCACGGTGACTCTCTTGGTGGGTCAGAGTCGGCGAGCTCTAGGAGAGTTCCCTAACCCTCTAAAAAGAGTGGAAGGACTCTTATCCAAAGGATCACGCCCGCACTTATGAGGAAGTCACACGACGCTTGCCGGTAACACTCCTATGGGGCTCACGTGACCCACGCCGGCGGGTCAAGCGACTCCACAACTATAATAAGCTACTCATTTGGCCCTTGCTCTAGTTTTGCGCGACTACTGTTGAAAATAGTGAACTATTCATTTTAAGCAAGTCCAATAATACTTGCCGTTCTGCCCTGCGACTGAAAAAAAATAATAGTTCAATTTTAGCATTATTTCAATAAAACTCGTCAAAACAAGACACCTTTTCCAGCAAAGTAATATGGAAAGCGCAAAAAGATGGTGTGTGGTTTCCAATTAAGCAGTTGAGGTAATCTTTATTTACGTGCTTGTATGAGTATAGCAAACTATATTGTGTGACTTTGATGGGCATAGCGTCATATGGTGCAAAATAAACTGCCAATATCGGCTTCATGTTTCCATATTTATTCCTTATGATTATGAATAAATGCAAACGTGGTGACGGCTGGAGGCATCAGACTTGTGGCTTTCTATCTTGTCGCAGCTGTTCAGCTTCTGCAGCCATGAGAAATGGTATGTGAAAAGCAGAACGTGATATTATGATGAGAAAATGGAAATATAGTGAGAGTTTGCAAAACCAACACAATTAGTGTTTTACACAGACTCACAACAAAACAACAAATGCAAACAGGCATGTTAAGGAACCAACTTTTATGCCATTATCGTGTAAAACAAAACTTGAAAATAGTAGGTTTTGTAACACGTCACGATAACAAAAAGAACTTTCTTGGATCGTCGCTTAGACGTAGGTGAGCGGTGACAGTGATGACACGTGTGTATTGTGCACTGTACCTTTACATGTTCTTGCCGCGCTTTTATTACCAACATATTATGGTATGTGTAGCATATTTGTTCGCGAATAAAACGTTTCTTGCAAGGTAGCGCTGTGTATGCGTCATTCTTCTTTGTCCCTGTCGTCTTGCGCTATGCGTGTGAATTATCGATCCTAAGCCAGCAACGTGTCTTGGCCCTTTTCAGCCCCGCTACGAACGAAAATCGCATCAGAGGTTCACTTCATCAATGCTGTCATTGCGCCGTTGAATGTGTGTCATCACAACTGCCTCAGGATGTCAACGGAGTATCTCCACCAACAACTACATGCGTTCCTATTTCTATGTGGCGCCAGGGAGCACTATGAACCGCACCCTGCATATGCTTCTTTATTTTAATCTCTGCTTTGAACTAATTCTTCTCGCATAGACGCCCATATAGCGAGCGCATGTTTTCTTCGAGGACTCTTTTACAAAGAGACACTATTGAACTGCTGACCGAGGCATGTAGGACAATAGGCTGTGTCCAGTGAATAGAACTCAAGCAGCAATGCGCGTCTTGAAACAGTAGAGATGAGTAAATATCTTTCATCCACTTAGTCGCTTTGGGTCGTTAAACCCTGCTCAAAGCAAACTATGCCTTTTCTCTCGAAAGCTATAGAATAGATCATAAAACTATTTAGCCTCGGCGATTTCATCTTGTAAACAGGCTTTGTATGAGGTTTCAAAGACATATGCGCGTGTAGCTACTCCTATATTCAAACTCTTTGGAGAAGATCTGAACCCCTGACGCCAGCATTCTCAGATATAAAATTGAAACCCACATAGTTCAGAGAGAATCGACTTCGAAACAACAAAGCATGTTTACCAGTTACATACCTCTCGCGAAACATGCGACACAGATAGGAGTTTGCAAGGAAGTGAATTCATCGCTTCTCTTCTTGCGACACTAAGTTATCTGCAGTACATTTCAAATTCACCACGGAGTGTGGCACATGTTCGGGCTCGGGAAGTCGCGCCTGGACAAATGGTGTGTGCTACTGTTATGCAGTAGTAGAGCTCGTACGGTTAAAATATTTACGTGCCATCTATTCCCACCAAATGTGTTCTTCCTAGTCATCTTCATTTCGTGAGATTATGGCTCAGATTGCATGAATCCTCAAGTTGCACAAGTTGCATGAATCGGATTACCATGGGTCAAAAGCTATATTGCAATTAGGCAATCACATACTCTGACCTTGAAGTCGCCCAATGTGGCTGGTGGCTTGGCAGACGAGAACCAAAACTGGATATTCCACGAAATTATTAATAACTGAGCGGATATGTATGCATTCTCTAAACATGTCACCATTTAAGCTGAATAAATGATTTAGTTTCCATTTAGCGTCTTTTAGGCGGCGCAAAATTTTCAAATGCATACGGTTTCGGAAGGTGTCATCCAGTATTTCGAATAACACTCTGCACCAGTGCCAGTCTTTGGCCAAGTGCTGGTAGATCTATGAGATCATCGAGGTTGTACACTGTAAAGAACAGGAAAGTTGTCCCACAATCGACCATCTTGTACAAAAACAGGTGGGCCATAACTCTTTCTGCTTCACCGGAAGTGTCTTCCTGAAGAGGATATTAAATAAAGAAGTCAATTAGGCTTTCCGCATCCCCGTTATTGAATGTTTTAGCAAACAGCCTTGGTTGACTTCTTTTCCTTTTTATTTTCCAAATGTTTTAGAAACAGCGCAAAATATATAGGAACGTAAGATTGTGCTTGCTAAGTTCCCTTCTGAGCTAGGCACTTAAGATGCAGCGCACTGTTATTCTCATTACATGTTGAAAAATACGGTACAGAAAAGCGGGGCAGGTTAGTTTGTTAGTTTTATTTGCCAGGTCCTGAACACATCTGCACATAACGAGGGATGACCGCTAGTTCATAGTGTTTACTATTTTTTCATCACATGTAGGCTCATAAAAATATAAGCCTCCCATCCTCGAAAGTTACAGCAAGTTCTCTCAAATGAATAATTAAAACGAGGCCTGATGTGACAAAACACAGCTCCATTTAACTATACAGGGTGTTTCAAGAAATGTGTCGAACCTTCTCAAAAAATGAGGAAAATGTGATATTTGCTCCGGGCTTTCACAATTGCTTTTTCTGTAGCGGCAGTTATCCTAAGGTAGTTAAGGACATCATTTAGGACAGTAATTAAAAAAAATTACCTTAATATCCTTTTTAATTAGTGGAGTTAGGTGACTGTGTCAAATGGGAGAATTGAAATTCTTCATTCGAGGAACCCATCCGCGCTTCGAGATTTCGAAAAAGCCCCCTCTAGTAATTGTTGTGGCGTAATGAAATTCAACGAAATGCAATGGCTTTCAACAGCGAAAGCCATCGAATTCGGTTGAATTTCGTTACTTCGTAATTATTACTAGAGGCCGTTTTTTCGATATCTCAATGTTGGGATCAATTTCTGGCACGAAAAACTTCAATTCCGCAATTCGACACAGTCACCTAACTCCACTAATTAAAAAGGTAATTAATTTAACTTGCCTAATTACTGTCTCAAGTAATGTCTCTAACAGCTTAAGATGCCAAGCGCTAAAAAAAAAAAGTCATTCACTCATTTCGGACGTCTCAGAAGAATATGCCAGTTGCGTTCTTCCATGTTTCTGTTTAGGTTTAGCCATTGAATTTGGCTGAATTTCATTACGTCGTAATTATTACTACTTTTTTGAAATCTCAAAGTTGGGTTGGGTTTCTGGCATGAATAACTTCAATTCTCCCTTTTGACAGAACCACCTAACTTCACTAATTAAAAAGTTAATTAACTTAACTTTTTAATTACAGGCACCAATAATTTCTTTAACCATCTTAAAATCCCTGCCACTGCAGAAAAACCAATTCTGAAGGCAGCAATCAAATATCGCATTTTCCTGATTTTTTGAAAAGGTTGGACACATTTCTTGAAACACCCTGTATATATGGGTCACTCAATGCCAAATCATCCAGCGTTTTACCGACCATCACAAATATGGATGAAAAAAATTCCACGTTTCTCTTAAGTTCGAAACTCGCTTTGCTCGTTTATTTTTGTTGCCAAAAATTTTCCCGCCTATATGTAAGAGCGTGTAGTTTTGCGTCGACTGAGCTAAAGGGCATCAAGCAACAATTTTTTTCAAAGGACGTTTATGGGATGCACTCGATAAAATGGTATTTCCGGAAAGGTAATGAAGTGATGTAACTGTAAAAGTAATGACTTATTTATGTATATCGATTCTTCGAGAGCTTTTCGCACGAGCAAAATTGAATAAAGTTGCAAAGTTTCATATTTTTCTACAAGAACAAGGCAAACTAAAAGGGAAGATATGAATTATGTACTGGTGGCCTGTTCGACATGCTACAAAGTAAAATAATTATAATTTAGTCGCTGAAGTTATAGCAGATCATCTAAAAAATTACGAATTTCACTTTGTTTAAAAGCTCTGCATTCAGCATCAAAAAACTTGCCTTGGTGCTTGGACTAAAAATACGCACGATACTTCATTTGAAAACTATATATTAGCTAAACATCGGCAATGTTACAAAAGGTCTTTTTTTTAACTTGAGAAATATTTTTCTTTGAAATGAATCTCCGCCAGCTTTTCGCCGACGTAACTCAAGCGGCATGAAGCACACACAACGGCAAAATTCAGTCCATGCCCACCGAGCTAGTATGCAGACGTCAAGCATGATACTGTCGATAAAGCAACCCCATTTCCTTTTCCATTGCTTTATAGAGAGTATTGTGTTTGACGTCTGCATCGCAGGTATATATATGTATTTATATGCGGTAGAAAAAGAGGTCGGCAAACGTGCGCAACAAAGGTTTGACTAGCGTTCCGGCAGGCCCTCCTGCCGAAACGTCAGTAAAACCTGTGTTGTGCAGGTTGGTCGACATCTCTTTCTACCGCGTTTTCCATCGGATCTATTGAATTTCACCCCACCATATATATATATATATATATATATATATATATATATATATATATATATATACCGGGTGTCCCAGCTATCTTTAGCCAAGGGTTAAAAAATACAGTATTAGAGGCAGGCGAGTGAAATCAGTTGCAAATTGCTGACAGCCACCTTGCGCGCTACAGACCATTTTTTGTTTTGTAATTAACTAATTTGTTAATTAGGACGATTTAACTAATTTGCTAAATATTGACTTTAGGCAAGAAATCCTGCTTGCAAAGTTCGAGAGCGTCCTCAGAAACCCCAACTGCATTATTTGTGATAAAGAAAGTCTCACGTATACCATTTTTTCCAAGCTGCAAAGAAAGCCCGCGAAATACAAAAAGAACCACGTGACTAGCGCGCTCGCGCGCCGCGAGAATGCTGCCCTCAGCCGAGGTTTGAACGAACGAACATCACCTGCCGCCGGGACTCGCCGGCTCCGTTGCAGCGGTAGGCCTATAAGTGGGCGGTGGTTTCTTGGCCCGTTGCCAGCCAGCTGCGCGCGTGACGGTGCAAGTTGTAGCGAGCGCGAGCCAAGAAACCACCTTTAACTTATCGGCCTACCGCTGCAACGGAGACGCCGAGTCGCGGCCGCAGCTGATTTCGTTCGCTCAAACCACGGCTGAGGGCAGCATTCTTGCGGCGCGCGAGCGCGCTAGTCACGTGGTTCTTTTTGTATTTCGCGGGCTTTCTTTGAAGCTTGGAAAAAATGGTATACGTGAGACTTTCTTTATCGCAAATGATGCGGTTGGGGTTTCTGAGGACGTCTCGAACTTTGCAAGCAGGATTTCTTGCCTAAAGTCAATATTTAGCAAATTAGTTAAATCGTCCTAATTAACAAATTAGTTAATTACAAAACAAAAAATTGTCTGTAGTGCGCAAGGTGGCTCTCAGCAATTTGCAAGTCATTTCACTCACCTGCCTCTAATATTGTATTTTTTAACCCTTGGCTAAAGATAGCTGGGACACCCTGTATATATATATATATATATATATATATATAGTACTTTGGGTATGAAGATCGATGGGTCCGGTACGATAGATGAGTGAGAAGGACTCACGTACGAAAGGTAGTTTTATTAACGGTTTGGCTGGTCGGCCAGCCGAAACTTTATTAAAACTACATTTCGTACGTGAGTCCTTCTCACTCATATATATATATATATATATATATATATATATATATATATATATATATATATATATATATATATATATATATTTATTATGTCTACAAAGGATACCAAACATTTTAGGGTTAAAGTTTCGCTGGACAGGTTATTACAATCCTTTATATATATCTAGTAGCGGGGTTGGAGCTATGACTATGGTGAGGTGTGCGATGAAGAGGCGGACGACGTGTCGGTGTTCTGAAAGTAACAACAGCCATCTTGACTGCTGGACTGTCCTACACTGTAAATAAGTTATAAATATATTCGCAACATTTTGGTGGAGGTGCGGGGTGCTACAAAAGACGGAACTCCGCAGTGGACGTGTCCTGGACAGCCTCAATATGTCAACAGAAAGCAACTCTGCTGCTGCCGCTTCGACCGCGACTCCGGTACAGCCGGTCGTATTGACTCAACCGCCCGATCCCGGTAACTTCTGCAGCACAGACCACGTTGACGTCGATGACTAGATTGCGAAGTACGAGCGGTTTGCAGCGGTCTACCGGTGGGACCCCACAATGATGCTTGCCAATGTTGACTTCTATCTCTTCGGAACATCAGGCGCGTGGTTTCAGGCTCATGAAGCTGACTTAACCAGTTGGAATGCCTGTAAGCAGAAGCTTCGCGACCTATTTGGTAGAGCCGTAGGACGCCAGCGGACCGCTTCTAAAGAACTCTCCTGTCGGTCACAAACTTCGACCAAATCGTATGTCTCCTACATCCTTGACGTCCTGGCCCTTTGCCGACGTGTCGATACCAACATGGCAGAGGTTAACAAAGTAAGCCATTTGCTCAAGGGAATTGCGGATGATGCTTTTAATTTACTAGTGTCTAACGACTGCTCAACCGTGGACGACATCATCAAAGAGTGCCGCCGGTTCGAAGAACTGAAGAGTCGCCGCGTTGCCCAGCATTTCGTGCGACTTCCGAACACGGCCGCTGCATCATCCTGCGAGGACCTTAGCCGCCATGCGGTCAACCGCCTACCAACGAGAGCGTAGTTCGCATCGTGCGCAGAGAAATCGAGGCGGCGTCGCCACCATCTTTGCTGACGCGGTCGTCTGATTATCCTCCACCAACAATTTTGCTGATCCAGCAGGTTGTAGGGAGGAGATTGCAAACGTCGGACTGCAGCCGGTATGTTCGTTGACAGAACCTCGTGTCAGTTCCATAACGCCTCCTCGTGCACCGGAAATGTTTCACCGCTATGTTTACCCAGCCCATTGGGGAAAGCAGGACGACAAGCCTATCTGCTTTCGTTGCCACGGTGTAGGACATATTTCTCGCTACAGTCGTTCTCGCACCTTTCCATCTCGCTCGTTTCCTGGCTATTGACGTGACGACAACCACCGGCCCCTGCAGTTTCCCGATCGTGACGGTGGACCATACGATGAGGCTCCTGCGACATCGGTCCGACGCTCCAGCCGTTCGCCGTCCCCAAGCGATCGTCGCTCCCGCTCACCTCAGCCCCGTCGCCATTCGTCGCCCCGCCCTACTGGACGCCCATACTCGGAAAACTGAGCAATGCAGCTCCCGGAGGTGACGCTGCATTCGACCCCCGACCTGAAAACCCTCTGCTGACCCTCACTACGGACCAGAACCTGCTTGCTGTGGAAGTGGATGGCCTACCTGTTACTGCCCTCATTGATACCGGCGCACATATTTCTATTATGAGCTCTGATCTCCGTGCACAATTAAATAAGATCCTTACGCCGCCCGAATCCCTATTTGTACGTGTAGCTAGTGGAGGAACTCCGGCTGTACTCGGAATGTGCACGGCACGTGTGAGGTTCTCCGCCCACGAGACGTCCCTTCTGTTTCATATTCTCGCTTATTGTCCTCATGATGTCATCCTCGGACTCGATTTCTTGTCTGACCATTCTGCTGTCATTGACTGCTCGGCCGGTGTCCAACAACTTGATTTGCCTGCTTCCGCCGACGTGTCGGAGGTGGCTCAAACCAAACTTTCGTGTGCTGAGGCTATTCGTCTGCCACCACAAGCCCTAACTTGCGTCGCTGTTGAACCCTATCCCAGTGTACCGGATGGTGATTACGCGGTCTCTCCTTCTCCCAGTGTTCTGCTGGCCCGCAACGTCTCATCTCCGTGCACAGTTGTAGCTGTTACAGCGAACAAGACGTGCCTTCCTCTTCTGAACTTCGAATTCAGCCCTCAAGTCTTACCACAAGGCACTGCTCTAGCTATTCTGTCACCGTCGCACGAGTGCCAGATCTCATCGGTGTCACCTGAACTGCCCGCTGTCGTCTCTCCGAACCCGCATAGAGTCGACGCCGTCACCTCTTCTACACTGCACAACAACATAACCAAGATGATTGCATTAGACCTTTTGTCCTCTCATGTTAAAGACCTCAGTGATCTCCTTATGATCTACTCTGATATGATAACGAGAAAATGGAAATGTAGTGAGAGTTTACAAAACCAACACAATTAGTGATTTACACAGACATAATGAAGACTCAAAACAAAACAACAAATGCAAACAGGCATGGTATGGAACCAAGTTTTTTGCCGTTAACGTTTAAAACAAAACTTGCAAAATAATAGCTTTTGTAACACGTCACGATACCAAGAAAGAACTTTCTTGAACCGTCGCTTAGACGTAGGTGAGCGGTGACATGATGACACGTGTGTATTCTGCACTGTACCCTTAAATGTTCTTGCCGCGCTTTTATAACCAACATATTATGGTATTAGTAGCATATTCGATCGCGAATAAAACGTTTATTGCAAGGTAGCGCTGTTGATGCGTCATTCTTCTTTGCCCCTGTCGTCTTCTCTAATGCGTATGAATTATCGATCCTAAGCCAGCAACGTATTTTGGCCCTTTTCAGCCCTGCTACGAACGAAAATCGCATCAGAGGTTCACTTCATCAATGCTGTCATTGCGCCGTTGAATGGGTGTCATCACAACTGCCTCAGGATGTCAACAGAGTACCTCCACCAACACCTACATGCATTCCTATTTCTATGTGGCGCGAATGAGCGTTATGAACCGCACCCTGCATATATATTTTATCTTAATCTCTGTTTTGAAGTAATTCTTCTCGCATAGACGCTCATATAGCGAGCGCGTGTTTTCTTCGAGCACCCTTTTACAAAGAGACACGATTGAACAGCTGATCGAGGTATGCAGGAGAATAGGCTGTGTCCAGTGAATAGAACTCAAGCAGCAATGCGCGTCTTGAAACAGTAGAGATGAGGAAATATCTTTCATCCACTTAGTCGCTTTGGGTCGTTAAGCCCTATTCCTACTAAACTACGCCTTTTCTCTCAAAAGCAATAGGATCGATCATAAAACTATTTAGCCTCGGCGATTTCATCTTGTAAACAAGCTTTGTATAAGGTTTGAAAGACATATGCGCGTATAGCTACTTCTATATTCAAACTCTTTGTAGAAGATCTGAACGCCTGACGCCAGCATTCTCAGATATACACTTGAAGCCCACATAGTTTATAGATAATGGGGCTTCGAAACAACAAAGCATGTTTACCAGTTTCATACCTCTCGCGAAACATGTGAAACGGATAGTAATTTGCAAGGAAGTGAATTCGTCGTTTCTCTTCTTGCGACCCTAAGTTATCTGCGGTACTTTTCCAATTCACCACGGAGTGTGGTACATGTTCGGGCTCGGCAAGTCGCGCATGGAGAGATGGTGTGTACTACTGTTATGCAGTAGTACAGCTCGACCCGTTAAAACATTTACATGCAATCTATTCCCACCAATTGTGTTCTTCCTCGTCATCTCCATTTCCTGAGATTATGGCTCACATTGCATAAATCCTGATGTTGCACAAGTTGCATGAATCGGATTAACATGGCTCAAAAGCTATATTGCCATTAATCAATCAAATGCTCTGACCTTGAAGTCGCCCAATGGGGCTGGTGGCTTGGCAGACGATGACCAAAAACTGGATATTCCACGGAATAATAATAACTGAAGTAAAGTGCGTTGTGGGGCCAGTTGGTATGACATTAGAACGGTAAGGAACTGCGCGATTCACGGGACACAAGAAGTAGTGCACGTAGTGACATGTTTAGGACTGCGCTTGTCCTGTGTACTACTTCTTGTGTCCCGTCAATCGCGCACTTCCTTACCATTCTAATAATAACTCAGCAGATATGTATGCATTCTCTAAACATGTCACGATTTAAGCTGAATAAACGATTTAGTTTCCATTTAGCGTCTTTTAGGCAGCGCAAAATTTTCAAATGAATACGGATTCGGAAGGTGTCATCCACTATTTCGAATAACACTCTGCACCAGTCCCAGTCTTTGGCCAAGTGCTGGTAGATGTCTGAGATCATCGATGTTGTACACTGTAAAGCACAGGAAGGTTGTCCCACAATCGACCATCTTGTACACAAACAGGTGGGCCATAACTCTTTCTGCTTCACCGGAAGTGTCTTCCTGAAGAGGATAATAAATAAAGAAGTCAATTAGGTTTTCCGCATCCCCGTTATTGAATGTTTTAGCAAACAGCCTTGGTTGACTTCTTTTCCTTTTTATTTTCCAAAAGTTTTTGAAACAGTGCAAAATATATAGGAACGTAAGATTGTGCTTGCTAAGTTCCCTTCTGAGCTAGGCACTTAATATGCAGCGCACTGTTATTCTCATTACATGTTGAAAAATACGGTACAGAAAAGAGGGGCAGGTTAGTTTGTTAATTTTATTTGCCACGTCTTGAACAGTTACAGCAAGTTCTCTCAAATGAATAATTAAAACGAGGCCAGATATGACAAACCACAGCTCCATTTAACTATACAGGGTGTTTCAAGAAATGTGTCGAACCTTCTCAAAAAATGAGGAAAATGTGATATTTGCTCCGGATTTTCACAATTGCTTTTTCTGTAGCGGCAGTTATCTTAAGGTAGTTAAGGACATCATTTAGGACAGTAAATAAAAAAGTTACCTTAATTTCCTTTTTAATTAGCGGAGTTAGGTGATTGTGTCAAATGGGAGCATTGAAACTCTTCATGCGAGGAACCCATCCGAGCTTCGAGATTTCGAAAAAGTTCCCTCTAGTAATTGTTGTGGCGTAATGAAATTCAACGAAATGCAATGGCTTTCAACAGCGAAAGCCATCGAATTCGGTTGAATTTCATCACTTCGTAATTATTACGAGAGGCCGCTTTTTCGATATCTAAATGTTGGGATCAGTTTCTGGCACGAAAAACTCCAATTCCGCAATTCGACACAGTCACCTAACTCCACTAATTAAAAAGTTAATTATTTTAACTTTCCTAATTACTGTCTCAAGTAATGTCTCTAACCATCTTAAGATGCCTAGCGCTAAAAAAAGTCATTCACTCATTTCGGAAGTCTCATAAGAATATGCCAGTTGCGTTCTTCCATGTTTCTGTTTCGCCATTGAATTTGGTTGAATTTCATTACGTCGTAATTATTACTACATGCCACTTTTTCGAAATCTCAAAGTTGGGTTGGGTTTCTGGCATGAATAATTTCAATTCTCCCTTTTGACACAACCACCTCACTTCACTAATTAAAAAGTTAATTAACTTTTTAATTAAAAAAGTTTTTAATTACAGGCCCAAATAATTTCTTTAACCATCTTAAAATCCCTGCCACTACATAAAACCCAATTTGAAGGCAGCAATCAAATATCGCATTTTCCAGATTTTTTGAGAAGGTTGGACACATTTCTTGAAACACCTTGTATATATGGGTCATTCCATGCCTAATCATCCAGCGTTTTTCCGACCATCACAAATATGGCTGAAAAAAATTCCACGTTTCTCTTGAAGTTCGAAACTCGCTTTGCTCGTTTATTTTTGTTGCCAAAAATTTTCCCGCCTATATGTAAGAGCGTGTAGTTTTGCGTCGACTGAGCTAAAGGGCATCAAGCAATAATTTTTTTCAAAGGACGTTTATGGGATGCGCTCGATAAAATAGTATTTCCGGAAAGCTAATGAAGTGATGTAATTGTAAAAATAATGACATTTATGTATATCGTTTCTTCGAGAGCTTTTCGCACGAGCAAAATTGAATAAAGTTGCGAAGTTTCATATTTTTCTACAAGAACAAGGCAAACTCAAAGGGAAGAAATGAATTATGTACTGGTGGCCTGTTGGACATGCTACAAAAGAAAAATAATTATAATTTAGTCGCTGAAGTTATAGCAGATCATCTAAAAAATTACGAATTTCACTTTTTTTTAAAGCTCTGCATTCAGCATCAAAAAACTTGCCTTGGTGGTTAGACTAAAAATATGGACGATACTTCATTTGACAACTATATATTAGCTAAACATTGGCAAAGTTACAAAACGTTTTTGTTTTAGCTTGAGAAATAATTTTTTGAAATGAATCTCCGCGAGCTTTTCGCCGAGGTAACTCAAGCGGTATGAAGCACACACAACGGCAAAATTCAGTCCATTCCCACCGAGCTGGTAAGCAGACCTTAAGCATGGTACTGTCTATAAAGCAACCCCATTTCCTTTTCCATTGCTTTATAGAGAGTATTATGTTTGACGTCTGCATCCCAGGTATATATATATCTATATATATGCGGTAGAAAAAGAGGTCGACAAACGTGCGAAACAAAGGTTTGACTATCGTTCCGGCAGGCCCTCCTGCCGAAACGTCAGTAAAACCTGTGTTTTGCAGGTTGGTCGACATCCCTTTCTACCGTATTTTCCATCGGATGTATTCAATTTCACCCCACCATATATATATATATATATATATATATATAGATATATATATATATATATATATGCAATTAGAGAGCCAATCAGCTAACGCTGTGTGGGGAGCAGACATACGACACAGTCTGTGCCCTGATTCAGCCACGCACTCCAGCAGCCGTTGACTACGACGAAATCGTAGCAGCGCTAAAGAACACTATGACCCAAGGCCATCGGAGGTCTACTGTTGAGCCCACTTCCAACGGCGAGACCAACTGGAAGGCGAAAAAGTGGCCGAATACGTAGCGGCTCTAAACAAGCTTGCTGCTGACTGCAATTTCGGGACGTTGACCGCGACAACTTCAGCTACTGCGCAGGAGGGAGGATCGACTGCCATACCTGCTAACACCACTATGCTCCCCTTGGACGTTACGTTGCGTGACCGTTTTGTGTGCGGACTGCGTGACGAAGGCCTAAAACAACGCCTGTTCGCGGAGACGGGTCTCACCTTCTCCAAAGCCTACAACATCGCCCTACGAGCGGAGAGCGCCGGTCACCAGCCGAGGGATATTCGACGGAACGTCGAGCCGGTGCATCACACCAGTCAGCAGTCACGTCATTCTACGTCTAAGGCGAAATCAAGCAGAAAGACACAACGCTGTTGGTGATGCGACGACATGCACGATCCCCAGGTATGTCGATACAAGACAGCGACCTGCAATTTTTGCGAAAAACTGGGACACACTGAAAAGGCATGCATCACGAAGCGCAAACAGCTCCGGCCGAAGACTTCAGTGCAACGGAACAACAATGTCGACGCACAGGAGGGCCAGACGCAAGATACAAGCCGAACAGCACTAACGTCATCGGCACTATATGACTTAAACGCAGTTGTGAACCTCGGCACGAGACCGAAGATTACGACTGAAATCATGGTACACCAGCGCCCTATCAGGTTTGAGGTGGATTCCGGAGCAGCATGCACGCTCATCAGCGAGGACACTTTTCGCGCCACTTGGCGTGAGAACGCGCCAGCTCTCCAGCAAGACGACACGCAGCCGAGAACGTGGTCCGGACATTCTCTTCCACTACTGGGCTGTGCCAACGTAGACGTGTACTACAACGGTCAGACCCATCAGCTCCCCTTGCTAGTCGTTCACGGTTCTGGATCACGCCTTTTACGACGAAATTGGTTCACCCCTCTTGGAGTGGTCATTGGCGAAGTCCACCACACACCCAGCTATCCGTCAGTGGAGGAGCTTCAACATAAGTACAAAGCGGTTTTCTCCGAAGAAATACCAGGAAACAACGGACCTCCAGTCACACTAAAGCTTCGGGAGGATGCGACGCCGAAATTTTTGAAAGCTAGGTTGGTGCCTTTCGCGCTACGAAGGTCAGTCGAGAATGAGCTTGACCGACTGCAGGAACAAGGGATCATCGAACCGACGCAACATTCGGAATGGGCTACACCACTCGTTGTCGTCCAAAAGAAGAACGGTACCCTACGCCTCTGCGGAGACTACCGGAGCACTGTTAACCTGGCGACAAAAGCATCTTCCTACCCACTGCCGACACCGGAAGAGGTTTTTAGCACGCTTCTTGGTGGAAAAATCTTCAGCACCTTGGACTTGACACAAGCCTACCAGCAGCTGAAGGTGAGCGAATCAACGTCTGAACTGCTCTTAAGAAACACCATTAAGGGCCTCTACAAAGTTAAAAGGCTACCATTCGGAATATCTGCAGCGCCAGCAATCTTCCAGAAACTTACTGAGTCTACGCTTAGCGGGATCCCTGGCGTTTGCGTCTACTTGGACGATGTTATTGTCGGTGGCGCCTCCAATGAAGAGCACACAGAACGCTTGGAGCTCATTTTGGAAAAGCTATCAAATGCTAACTTGCGCATCAGCAAAGAAAAATGTGTTTTTGCGGTGCCTGAAGTGAAGTTTCTTGGACATCAAATTGACGCGCAGGGTATCCATCCCACTGAAGACAAAGTGCGGGCAATTACTAAACCACGAGCGCCTACTAACAAGCAAGAACTGCAGTCGTTCTTAGGGCTATTAACGTTCTACGACCGGTTCTTAGAACATCGAGCTACGGTGGCCAACGATCTATACCGGCTCCTGCAGAAACAAGTCCCATGGACTTGGTCGCCACGCCACCAAGAGTCATTTGTTGCCCTTAAGCAACTACTTCGTAAGTCTACAGTTCTGCGACACTACGACGAAAGGAGACCCCTACTGCTAGCCTGTGGCGCATCACCATACGGAGTGGGAGCAGTCCTCTCCCAAGCTGACGACCAGGGATGGGAAGCCCCGATCGCTTTCGCATCGCACACCCTATCGCAGGCAGAGAGGAATTATTCCCAGCTAGATAAGAGGGAATTGCCATCGTCTACGCAGCGGATCACTTTCGGCAGTACATCACGGGCAGAAAAGTGACATTCATAACAGATCACCGGCCCTTATTGTGTGTTATGGGTCCCCAGAAGCCAATACCACAGACTTTGTCGCCGCGAATGACACGATGGTGCATCAAGATGTCATCGTACGATTACGAACTCGTACATCGCACTGGGAAGAAACACCAGAACGCCGACGCACTAAGCCGCCTGCCGCTAGACATCACAATAGATGAACCACCCCCGCCGGGTGATATACTCATGTTCGAGGCGCTGCCGAACCCTCCGCTAACAGCTGACACGGTAGCAGCGTCAACGCAGGAGTGCACTATCTTGAAGGAAGTCTACGCAGCTATACAAGAAGGCAACGTGCAGAAGCTAAAGGGTGAACACTTCAACGCTTACCGCAAGCGAGCTGCGGAGTTGAGCACTCATCGCGGTGGCGTCACCTTAGGATGAAGAGTTGTAATTCCGGCGGCACTTCGCGAACAGGCAATGTCGCTTGTCCACGCAGGTCATCGAGGCATTGTTGCCATGAAAAAGTGTGCCAGAAGTTATATGTAGTGGCCTGGTATCGACGGTGATATAGAATCGACAGTTAAAGATTGCCAGCCTTGCCAATGCAACCACAGAAGTCCGCCAAGAGCCCCTATTCCTGAATGGGAAAGACCAGACGCGCCTTGGCACAACCTGCACATTGATTTTGCTGGACCTATCGAAGGATGCTCATTCCTGGTGGTTGTAGACGCATACACCAAGTGGCTTGAGGTAAAACAAATGGCTACAACGACATCGGCAGCAGTTATCGACACTCTGCGGTCGTTGTTTGCAACGTTCGGTTTACCGCGCAAGGTGGTCTCGGACAACGGCACTCCATTTGTGTCCACGGAGATTCTCAAGTTCTACAGCGACAACGGCGTCTCGTCTGTTACATCAGCTCCCTACCACCCGGCGACGAACGGACAAGCCGAGCGCTACGTGGCTGAGCTAAAACGCGCCCTTACTAAAGATCAGACTGGGACAATGCAACGCCGCATCGCGCGCTTTCTCTTCAGACAGCACAACACTGTTCAAAGCACCACTGAACAAACGCCAGCGAAATTGATGTTCGGACGAGAATTGAGAACCCAGCTGACAGCAATTGTCCCGGAGCCCTCAGGGAAAACACTGTCGGAGGAAGAAAAGCTCCCGCGTAGCAGAAGAATTGAAAGTGGACAGCGCATATACGCCCCCCAGTTCCACAGAAAGCCCGGATGGGTTGAAGCGACGGCACTCAAACGCATAGGTTTGCGGTCATGGCTCGTCGACATCGGCGGAAAAGCCACACGCCGCCACCTTAATCAGCTACGTCGTTCAGGTAATTTGCCAAGGGAACCTCCCATTCAAGCAGCCACCTCGACGGAAGCTTCGTCCCACTTAGCCTGGCATCTCGCACCAGATGAATCGGCGCCACCGCCCGCCGGCCCTGAACACAAGAGAAACAACACCCAGCGAGCGGAGGCTTCTCTTCCTGGTGCGTCCAGAGCGTCCACGCGCCCACGGCGGCCCCCAGATCGCTTCCAAGCGACAATCTAAGGAGGGAGGAGATGTTTTGTTCCAAGCACTCCCTGTGTCACGAGCGAGTCCCGCGAAGGACCGGATGCTGAAACCTTTTCCAGATGTTGACTCCTCCCCTTGCCCCGCTCGGCTCAAACGATCCACCGATCGTTGCCCCCGGCAGTTCGGCTGCCGCCTCCATCCGAGTAAGAATAAACCTGTTTTTACGTTCGAGGCTGTCTACGCTTTTATATATATATATATATATATATATATATATATATATATATATATATATTATATATATATATATATATATATATATATATATATATATATATATATATATATATACATATCAGGGCTGGGCAGTATCGCGATACAAGTGTATCGCGATAGTATTTCAGAGATACTTTTGAGTATCTGTATTTCTGTATCCAAATGCATTTGTATCTCATTAGTGAAATACTTTTACGATGTGTCGCTTGTATCGCGATGCAATGGTGGACACGGGTATCTCGTTACATTTTCTTTTTGTCGGAAATGAGTTGACGTGTGTTTCGAAGGGGGTATGACGGTTTTTTTTTATTTGTTTTGTGCAAAGACAAGCAAAGGCGTGCCCCCGGTCGCCGACAGAAATGGCGGCGATGGTTTCCCCTCAAAACACAGAATGGCCCATGTGGTAAAGCGCGCGACGCCGCAGACGGCACAATCACGGAGGCAGTGTTGTCGGCCTCTGCCAACGAAAGTCGATGTCTCTCAAGGCCAGTGCAGCTCGCCTAGATTTTTTTTTTTCGGGTGGCAAACCATTACTTCGTGACCCCCCACGCGGATACCGCCTTGGAACAGAGGCTTTGCAATGCTTCGCTTGCGTTCAGTTCTGAAAGCGGCGGCATTTCTAAAAGCAGTTCCCATAGTCGTGGCGGAAGTGACTAGAAGATGGCTATCTTTGTCGTGCTTTCAGCCACCTCTCCAGCGTGCGTTCCTAATTGATCACCAGCTTGAAGCGGTCTTTTGTGGTACTAGGTTCCCCCACCGCCGGAGGCGACTTCGCCTGTTGCGGCTTAGTGAAATGGGTGCTGGTAGTTTCGGTGGTGGTGACACCTTTATTGAAGAGTGACCCTTTCGGCCCAGGCGACGAGTGCTTGCGCTAGTTTCTGATGGTGCGCTCTGAGCAGCTGTCCCTGATTACACGTCTGTTTAGAGAGCTTGCAGGAGCGACTTGGGAGCGCTTACACCTTCTCACCCCCAAAGAACGTGATTTTAGGAAGCCAATTTTTGGATTGTGCAGTTTCGACATATTGGACTCTATTGCGCGTATGTAATTATGACCGGCCTATATGGGCAGCGGAATGGACGCTGTCTTGAAGGCAGCCTGCTTCAGTAGCTCACACAGCAACCTACTCAGCAAAGCCGATCTTATGTGCAAAGTAAATGTATACTTTTTCTCAATTCACTGGTGCTCATTAGTGATTCGAGTGATTTGCTAAAACTGTGCTAATTCTAGCATAGCTCATTTAGTTGTCACCAAATATGTCGATTTCGGTGCCCAGTGCTTGTTACTGTTACTGTGAAGCAGTGTACTTTTTTATTGCGATTGATATGTGTATTATGTCATTATTACTAATTATGTACCTTTTAAGCCGCCACCCCCCTCTGTGATGTCCTAATGCGCTGAGGGCACTGTAATAAAACAAACTAAAAGTTTCAATGCACAGCAACTTTATTTACACCATTATACTGAACTTATAAACGTCTTAGCGGAGTAGGAAAATCTTTGAAATAAAAAAGAAATATTCTAGTATCTGTATTGCAGTATCTGTATTCCGGAATACTTTTTTCGTCATAGTGCAAAACTATCTCCGAAATATCTCGTTACGCTAAAGCCAAATGTATCTCAGTATCTGTATTTTAGGCTTCTGGTCCATGCATTTCGTTATCTGTATTCCGGAATACTTTTCCGAGTATCTCTGCCCAGCCCTGATATATATGTATATATATATATATATATATATATATATATATATATATATATATATATATATATATATATATATATATATATATATATATATATATATTATGTCTACAAAGGATACCAAAGATTTTAGGGTTACAGTTTCGTTCGACAAGTTTTTACAATCCTTTATATATATCTAGTAGCGGGATTGCAGCTATGACTATGGTGAGGTGTGCGATGAAGAGGCAGACGACGTGTCGGTGTTCTGAAAGTAACAACCGCCATCTTGACTGCTGGACTGTCCTACACTGTAAATAAGTTATAAATATATTCGCAACATTTTGGTGGAGGTTCGGGGTACTACGAACGACGGAACTCCGCAGTGGACGTGTCCTGGACATCCTCAATATGTCAACAGAAAGCAACTCTGCTGCTGCCGCTTCGACCACGACTCCGGTACAGCCGGTCGTATTGACTCAACCGCCCGATCCCGGTAACTTCTGCAGCACAGACCACGTTGACGTCGATGACTGGATTGCGAAGTACGAGCGGTTTGCAGCGGTCAACCGGTGGGACGCTACAATGACGCTTGCCAATGTTGACTTCTAGCTCTGCGGAACAGCAGGCGCGTGGTTTCAGGCTCATGATGCTGACTTAACCAGTTGGAATGCCTGTAAACAGAAGCTTCGCGACCTATTTGGTAGAGCCGTCGGACGCCAGCGGGCCGCTTCTAAAGAACTCTCCTGTCGATCACAAACTTCGACCGAATCGTATGAAACACGTCTTCACAGTCGTAGTTGAACGTTTGTTGTGCTTTTTTGGCGCCCCTAGGGCGAAGGAATGAATGCTGTACCAACAAACTGTAATGTCACGCGAAGAACAGCAAGGAGCTCGAAACTTGCAACGCACTGCTCAAGCAGAAGGGACGCAGACAACGAACATACACTGGGTGAGCGCGAACTGCCACAGTTGTAACTTATTTGTGTGTGAGCAGCGCGCTCTTTTCGCAATATCGGCCGTTACAGTGAGCGAAGTGACCTTCGTGCTCTCAGCGCAAGCTTGCGGTGAGAGCACAAGACGTGCAAACCACCGTCATCTCGAGATAAGCGCGCGCACTAGCGACCACGCCCTGCAGAGGCCAGCGTGGGTCTACGACCATTAAAGGGTGCTCTTCGAACCCTTCGCGTCGTCTCGCTAGTGATAACGAAACCACGCTGATGTACCATCGATCTCTGAGTACCGCCACCAGCAAATCGTGTATATAAATAGCTTCCCGTTATCATGGGGAAGAATGTTCCGTCTGTGGCTAAATCGTTTCGCGCCGCGCGCGGAGGGGCGCGGGGTCATGAAATCGACTTCCATTGACGGAACTTTTCTGCTAGATATTTTTTCTTTGCCATGTTAGTCTTTATATTTTACAACGTCATATCCGTGACGGAAATGCGTCGCTGGTGCCGTGGTAGACCCCTGCGTAAAACACTTTCGTGTTAAATAGTTTTCTCAAAAAGGCCATTTAACTTTTTTAATTCGCTCTAATTGAAGTTAACGACGTTATCTACCCTTCCGCATTAGACGAAACGTTGCCTTATGTTGGTTGCTAACAAAATATAATGCGTCAAATGTGACCAAGTCAGTGTAGCGGCCGCGTCATTTGTTATGCGCCGAAACGTGGACACAAATTGTTCAAAATACTTGTACGGGACTTAATCACAAAGCAGCAGCTCCACACCAACAAGTACACAGCCAGGTGTCATGGTTCAGCAAGCTTTGTCTTGCGATCACCCGCATGACAAACCCGCATCAGCGGCCGCTTGATGCTGGAAGCGCTCAGGTTATATGAGTGCCGCTTCGACTGCGGATGAGCTCGGCTTGCGCGCCAAAATACGCTCAGAGGACGAACGAGAGAAGGAATGCATCGCTCTGAAAGTTAAGTACTGTTAAGCGCCAACAAAAGCCATATTATCCTACAAAAACTATGCCGGTAATTTCGCAGTGAGCACCTTCAGTACAGCAGGCATGTATTCTTTCCCTGTTCTTATTCCCCCAGCCGCAAAATATCGTGATAAACACGCGGCTTGCGTTGAACATTATATCTGCGGACGAGCAAGAATACACTATTTTAGAGCGATGCTTCAATCAAGGAAATGAAATGGACAGACTGCTGTTCAAAGCCGGCTGACAGAAGTGTTGCACGAGATGGAGAACAACTGCAGTCTGAGTTGTTCGATCATCGGAAGAACGTACGACAGCTTTCTTTAGATGTAATGGCTTGCTTTTGTGTCATATTTTGCTGATAGAGGGAACTTAATTATCTTTAGGCCATCAGAAGAGAGGAAGCAACACATGAGTGCACTACTGGAGGCGCTCACTGCAATATTGCCGGCAGATATTTCGTTGTATTACATGGCTTTATTTGGCACTTAACACCCTTTAACTTTCACAGTGATGCATTCATTTTGTCGTTCTTCCTCTGAGCCTAGTTTGGCGCGCAAGCGGAGCTCGTCCGCAGTCGAAGCGGCACTCATGTAATGTGAGCGCCCCCAGCATCGAGCGGCCGCTGCTGCGGGTTTGCCAAGAGGCTGATCACAAGACAAAGCTTGCTGAACCATGACACCTGGCTGCGCATTTGTTTGTGTGGAGCAGCTGATTTGTGGTTATGTCACGTACAAGTTTTTTGAACAATCCATATCCGAGTTTCGGCACAGAAGAAACGACGCGGCCGCTAGGCTGACTTGGTCACATTTGACACATTATAACTTGTTAGCAACCACAATAATGCAACGCTTTTTTATTCGGACTGGTAGAGGATGTCCTTGACTTGAATCAGAGGAATTTCCAAAAAAAAGGTTGATCCCTCCGTCATAGGAGTCGGAATAATACGAACGTAAAGCGTGCCCTTACACAAGTGACTGAATGTTTACTGTACATTGATATAAGAGAGTTTGCACAATGTATATTGATGTCTGGTAGCTACAGCACCGTTTAACGTGGATGCACCGACTTGGTTGATTGGCGGTATATCTCCATCACGATGACTAACGTCCATGTTAAATGATTAAAGAAACCCTTGTGGCTGCTGTTTAAGTTAACAGTGAAAGCGTAATCAGAGAACGAGCTGTGATAGCCAGAAGAGCGTCGCATATTCAACGCAGCACTTGGGCGCCACATCCCGCGGCCTGTTAAAATGTGATTGAACACCAAGCGCCGGACTAGAAGGCAACGCGAAGTGTGTCGTGCCGCCCCGGTGGACCGGCGGCGATTTTTGTCGGTGCAAACGCGTGAGCAGGGAACGCGGTGTTACAGCCATTTGAGGCAGGCGCGCGTCGCAGAGCTATTTTTGGTTTCGATTAGCGTGATGCTATGAGCGAGGCCTACGCTTTTACGACGCTTGAGCTATGGTCGCCACCTGGCGGTGTGTTAAGGGATTAACAAAATTGAACTTCTCTTGAAAAGGCGCGAATGGGACGGACGTGTAACGCGTGGCAGGTGCTAATCGCGGAGGCCACAGTAATCACGAATTACTTTACCTTACCGCTCCCAGAGGGCAACACCGGCCCGCCGACCGGGAGAGTGGTAGATATAAAACGCGCATATGTAAAGCCTATAAGCCCTGTGACCGTGGAGCAGTCGATAGCTTGCCCGGCATGTGTTGTTGAGGACCAAGCGGTCGTGGGTTCGACGGCTCGTTGACAGAGCTTTTTTTCTTTTCCGTCTGATCGTGTAAGCTTCTTTGACGTCATTACCGTGACGGATATACGTCACTGATGTCTTGGTGGACCCTGACATAAGGCACTTTCGTGTTAAAAAAAAAATAAAAATGGCCTTTTTGAGAAAACCATTTTCAAAACTCGGTTTCTTTGGTAAGTCACATCTGTTTCTGCCAAATTATCGAGTGAGAAGATGGTTGATACAACCACGGAAATTATTTTAAAAGTGAGCACAAGTATGGAAGGTAATATGTGCTGCTTTTTATTATACTCACTCGTTTGCAGCAATAAATTCTTAAAATAGAGGTATTTTGTGCCATCAGCCTTGTTTGTGATTTTTTTATTAAAAGTGCTTTGACAAGCAAGGAAACTGATAGACTCATGAAATTATATTGCACGTGTTCTTTGAGAGGAATAAATATTGTCACCAAGAAGTGCACCGTTCTTTGCCTAGGTGCGCTGAAATTTCAAAGATTGCGAAATTGGCGGAAAAGTGATTTTTGCGGCGAAAATGTATGCATTTCTTTTGAGGCGAACAAAATTTTTGTTCGCGAAACTAATTTCGAAACCACTGTTATTGCTCTAATGCCTAGACGTACAGTAAATTTCATCAAAAACGGGAATAGTAACTGGGACCTCGTGTTCGACCTTATCTGGACACAGCCTTCAGTAGCTTTGTATTGATGCTTAGTTTATTCGGGTTAAAAATCAGCCTTCTGCATTGTCAAGTCGTTGGATAATTTCGAAATGTAACAAAAAAGTCCATCTCGAGATATCGTGAGTTAAAGAGGAAAAGAAGTGTAATTCATGATTTGTTGAACAAGAAGATGTGCTGAACAATTTTTTTAATAGAAACGTGCCATATAGTGATGACATCAATATTTTTTCGCTTCTATTTATTTTCTTCGTTTCCTCGCTTGTTCTGTCATATCTTCTGTGTCTCTTTTAGCGAAATATTGTCGATGGCAGACAATCTCACCCAACCATATCGCAGAGTTGCGCCTAGGTGATATGCGAAACGGCCTTGAGAAAGTTGATTACTTGAAATCAAACTATCGGAACTGGATCAAAAAATCACACATGCAGAAAACGAGCGTCTAAATAAGTTGGTGCCTGGCCGCAGTTGAAGCTCTACTTTTCACTGGTGTGAGTATATTTAGATACGTGAGAGACTACTTGATTCTGATTCACAACTCACGCGTAGTACACGCGAAGGGAAGACATTTTACATATCTTTAATTGAGAAGGGATTCGACTTGTATGCACATGTGACATGGCGCATGCTTGCAGGTTGCAGTTCCTCGTAATGGGGGGGGGGGGGGCAGGGTAGGCCCTATACCTCCCATGTATTTCAAGGCTTCTTTTAGACCCATTTTCTCAGAAACTACTACTTGTCAAGCGTTCGCATTTATTTCACTTTATCGGTCGGCGTCTGTTGTTGCAGTGGAACAAGAATTATTAATGGTGAAGCATTTCTAATGGTGAAGCACTTCCGTTGCACGAGGTAGCCAGTGAGTCACGGTAAACTGCCTTTGTTGACATCGATTTCCTTTCCCTTTTCAAAATTTTAATGTTATTGTAGTTACCCGGTCACACGCGGCAATAAAGTGCACCTCGATGTTGTATATATATATATATATATATATATATATATATATATATATATATATATATATATATATATATATATATATATGCATTTTTGATGTCGAATGTTGACGTCATACATAGACAGCTTCAGATACTATTGAAACAGACGGCCCTGGGGATTTTTGATGTTTTTGAGCCATTGTAAGGCAGCGTGATCGGTGGCAACAGTGAATGGTCTTCTATGGAGATAGAAGTGCCATTTCTCAACAGCGTCAACTATAGCGAGACATTCAAGCTCTGTGATGGCACAATTTAATTCGTGCGTGAGTAGCTTGCGCGAGTGATAAGCGACAGGGTGTTCTTTCCCATCACGATCTCGTTGCTTCAGGACTGCGCCGATACCTGCGTTAAATGCGTCGCAATAAAGAATGCATGGTTCCTCGCACGAAAATATTCGTAATATTGGCTCTTCGGTGAGACAATTTTTCATTTTCTCAAAAGCTTGTTCGCATGAGGAATTCCATTCCCATGGCGTGTCCTTCTCCAACAGTTTTGTAAGTGGGTAAACTATGTCACTGAAATGCGGTATAAACTGGCGGTAAACGTTGGTGGTGCCAAGAAAACGCTGCAGCTCTTTCGGAGATTTTGGTCTTGGGAATCGCAATACTGCTTCTATATTGCTTCGTTTTGGCGATACTGTACCATTCGACACTCTGTGACCCCGATATTCAAGAGAAGCTTGGGCAAAGTGGCACTTTTTCAGTATCAGTTTTATGTTCTCCGTTTTTAGAGCTTGCAGTAGAGCTTGTAGATGCAGCAGGTGCTCAGAAAATGTGTGGGATAAGACTACGATATCATTAAAGTAATTAACGACATTTTGCAAGTTATGTTTTCTGATCACTGATATTAAAGCTCTTTCGAATGCAGCGGGAGCATTTCTCAAACCGAACGGCATAACAAGCCATTCATAATGGCCGTTTGGCGTGACGAAAGCTGTTTTTGGGATGTCCTCTGGGTTCATTTTAACGTGCCAATAGCCTGAGGTAATATCCAATGTAGAAAAATATTTCGATTTGCCCAGGTAGTCCAGCGCATCATCTATGCGCGGAATAGGTTGGTAGTCGGGCACAGTGACATCATTAAGCTTTCGATAATCAATGCATAAACGCGTACGCCCTTCGCCTTTTTTCTCCGCAAGAATGACAGGAGCTGCGTAAGGTGAAAAAGAGGGACGCACCACGCCTTGCTTAAGCAGTAGGTCCGTTTGCCTGACAATTTCCTCTTTGTCTGCCGGGGAGCATCTATATGGTGGTCTGTGAATAGGGACGTTGTTGCTGAGGACAATGCGATGTCGTTCATCCGCAATACATCCGAAGTCCATCTGAGACTTTGAGAAAATGTCCTCGTAACTGTGAAGCACATCTCTCAAAGCAGCTTGTTGTGACGGTGAAAGGTCCGTGACGTCAATGGACTGGAGCGGGGTTGTACCAGCACTGAAGACACACCTTTCATTTTCAAAGGGATTGTGTAGATCTTCGTCGTCTTGAAGCAAAGTCATTGTATTCAAGTTGAGCGAAAGGTTGAAAAAGGAGGCGTTGTCCAGGCCTAGCAAGAATTCAGTCTTCATGCCTTGGAGAACGTGTGCTTGGACTGCCTGCTTTTTCTTCCCTATTACCAATTGTATGTGTACGCGGCCCAAAGTGTTTGTTGTTGAGGTGACTTGTTGGACATTGATGCATGGATCCTTGAGCAATTGCAGCTTCAGTTTTCTGAACACAGCGTCACTGATACAGGTAATAGTGGCTCCTGTATCTAGAGTTGCGTTCACCAAATGTCCGTGGACAAGCGCACCAAAACGTATTAGTGCAGCTTTGGGCCACCCTCTTCGTTTCCCTGGTCGTCAGCTAGAGCAGACACCATTTCACGACGAGGGCACTCATTGTGCCAGTGAAACTGATTTGGCAAACACCAGCAGATGCACACCGTCGGCACTCACTGCGGGGGGTGCGCGTCGATCCTGCAGTCCATCGTCGCGTAGGATGAGGCTCGCGTTGCCCGAGCTGCTGCTTCGACGAGCGTTGGGAAGCATCTCTCTGGACAGAGTCTTCCGCTTGGAGCGCAGCAGCAAGCCACTTGGCCGGGGTGGCGAGCGACATTCCAGCAAGGCGCCTTTCAATCTCCTCAGGTACACCATCGGTCAAGCCTAACACTATGTGAACGTCCTTCAACTCTGCAAGGCGACCAAGGCGCGTCTTCTCTTCGTAATAGTGCCTGATGCGCTGCTCTCTTTTGAGTCTGCAGTTCGGTCGCGTTGATAGCTTCGTTTCGTTTCGAAGAGACGCAACCACTTGTCCACAGGGACGTCGTCTTCAGCTTCGGTGTATTTCGGCAGGCTGATCATCTTCTTTGGTGGGTTCATGATACTGTTGAGGTAGATCCTGCCGACTTACTGTAATGGACGAGACATGGCGTCAGTCAGAACACCAGTTTAATCTAACTCCTCGTCTTCCTCCTCTTCCGTTCCCCCATTCACCCTTGAACATATATATATATATATGTCCAGGAAACAAGATTCTGGGTCCTGGTAAATATACACAGTGAAACAGACACGCGCACGAAGCGATTTATCTGTTCCGAATCTGTTCCTAACAATCAGAGTTTGACAAAAATTGCAAAACACTAAAAGACGATCTGGTCAAACAAAATTACCCATCACACTTCACTGACGACGCAATAAAACGCGCTGATATACATGATCGTAGAACAGTGTTGTGCACGACAAAGAAATCGACACCCTCATCCCAGAGAAACTTGTCCTCACCCATTCGGCGTCAGTTCCGCGCGCTTCTGATGTGCTACGAAAACACCATAGTATCTTAATGCAAAGCGAACGCCTCAGAACCATTTCTGCAGAACCGCCTAAAGCAGTGTATCGCAAGGCTAAATACATCCGAGACATACTAGCAGCATCATCGTCGAAAACAGACTGTCCTGACACGATGGGATGCCATCCTTGCCGAAAACCACTATGTAAAGTATGCCCATACCTGTGCACATCGCGACAAGTCACTAGTACAGGTTCGAACTTTGCTTTAAATATCAAAGGCAATTTCGATTGTGGCACTAAAAACGTAATATACATGATCGAGTGCGTGCTCTGCAAAAAACAGTACATTCGGCAAACAGAAGGGCCTTTTAGACTGCGTTTTAACAATAATAAATCTCATGCTAACACCTTACCCAACCTGCCCATTTCAAGACACGTGCACCTGACCTCTCTTTTGAAAATCTACAAGTCACATTACTCGAATCTAATTTCCTCACAAATTATGATAGAGAAGCCCGTGAATCATTCCTCATCTATAAGTTTGATACCGTCGCGTGTGGTCTGAATGAAAACGTAGGAAGACTGAGTTGCCTATCTGTGTAATCTGCATCACCTTGTCTAGTTACTGCGAGTTGCTCAGTATATCGTTTGAATCGGTTTGGTACGCAGCACCTTTTCAACAGCGTCATCGTATATATATATATATATATATATATATATATATATATATATATATATATATATATGTATATATATATCCCTCATCCAGAGAAACTTGTCCTCACCCATTCGGCGTCAGTTCCGCGCGCTTCTGATGTGCTACAAAAACACCATAGTATTTTAATGCAAAGCGAACGCCTCAGCGCCATTTCTGCAGAACCGCCAACCGCCTACATCCGAGACATACTAGCAGCATCATCATCGAAAACAGACTGTCCTGACACGATGGGATGCCGAGATCAGACGCGACGGTATCAAACTTACAGATGAGGAGTGATTCAGGGGCTTCTCTATCATAATTTGTGAGGAAATTAGATTCGAGGAATGTGACTCTCGGCTCGGAGAGCGATGGTATAAAAGCGCATCGAAGCCTGGTAAATTTCATCCTGATGAACATCGGTCTCCGATCGAAACGTCGACAAATGAACAGTTTTTTCGAAGCGTATACCTTTTCCCTAATTATTTTACGGCAACCGAAGACAGACTCTTCATAATCTACGTATATATATATATATATATATATATATATATATATATATATATATATATATATATATATAGTGTGAAGCACAGGTTTTACTAACGTTTCGGCAGGAGGACCTGCCTTCGTCTGACGAAGGCAGGTCCCCTTGCCGAAACGTTAGTAAAACCTGTGTTTCGCACGTTTGTCAACCTCTTTTTCTACCGCATATACATATATATACATGCAGGCGTTGGCTTATACCTGAAAGAGCATAAAAACAACTTGAACAAGCTATAGCTTAATTATGTCGTTAATTATTGTGTAAGACCATGTATCTTAACTATCAGAAGCCAAACACGACGCCCTAGTACAGCTCTGCAGCCACTGACTTCATTAAAATTCTGCCCCTTTGTACGATGACGCGCTTGAATATTGCCTGCCCTTTGATGGTCCAAGGGGGTTATACAATTCCATATTTTAGCACTATTGCCGTTTTTTACGTTATGTACAGCAGTATTAATGAAAGAAGTGGCAAGCAGTTGTTCGACTTGCTTTTTTTGCTGCGAAAAGACCCCCGCTGGAACCCTGCGTTGAAGTGCTATGCTGCGAAGGCTAGGCAAAGAAAAACTTCGTGTGACCTTGTGGTTGTTCAGTTAAAAAAACTTTTCTCGCTTCAAACAAAACCTACTCTTTTCAATAATCCTGTACGTTATACCCACAACGCATACTACAGAGTGATGTAAAAGTCATATTTTTACTGGGAACGCTGCATTGCGAAAATGAAGCCGCAATATGGGCCAAAACGCCCTTTTTCCCAAATTTGTCACAATATTGTGGCAACGTTTCTTCTTCTTTCGATCTCGCAGTATTTTCATCCCTTACTATAGGAACCTACAATGACCACAGTGTGAATATATTACTCGCGGAAAAATCTCTGCACTTTCTAAGAAGCGCTAAACATACAGCATCTTGCGACTTTTCGTCAAGGACAATAATAATGAATGTTGAAACAAAAATAATAAACTATCATATTCATCAATGAACAGCGCCTTAAAATTAAGAAAAAAATGTTTCGTAGTAGTAGCTCAAACCAGTAATGTTATATAAATTGTTATGTACGACACAGTTTCGCATCCGTCGTGCCCCAAGTTCTAAGCGCCCTCTAGGCAACACAAATTTTTTGCTCGAGATATAACGCCTCAATAACTATGTCTCACTTTCACACATGCCAGCCCAATTAATTTCAGCATGATCGGAGATGGTCGAAAATTTGCCCGGTATACTTGATATGGAAGGACCCATTATGTAATACCGGGTGTCCCAGCTATAATTAGCCAAGGGTTAAAAAATACAATGTTAGAAGCAAGCGAGTGAATCAGTTACAAATTGCTGAGATCACCTCGCGCACGTCACACATTTTTTTTTGTTTTGTAATTAACTTGTTAATTATGATTCTTTGACTAAATTGCTAAATATTGACTTTAGGCAAGAAATGCGACTTGCAAAGTTTGAGAGCGTCTTCAGAAACCCCGATAGGAATATTTGCGATAAAGAAAATCACACGTGTACCATGTTTTCGAAGCTGCAAAGAAAGCCCACAAAAAGAACAACGTGACTAGGGCATCCGCGCGCAGCGAACATGCTGCCGTGGTGTGCTGCCGTGGTTTGAGCGAACAGAATCAGCTGCAGCTGGGACTCGCCGGCTCCGTTGCAGCGGTAGGCCGATAAGTTGGCGGTGGTTTCTAGCCCCCGTCAGCCAGATGGCGCGCGTGACGGTGCAAGTTCTAGCGAACGCGGGAAACACCGTTAACGTATCTGCTGGAGCTTTTCTACTTCTTGAAAAACCAGGAGTTCTCGACGTGCCATTGCGGATGTATTCACTCTTTCGATATGCACAGATGCTTGATAGATGTCCATATTTGCTGGGCTTATCGACCCCGTTCTAAAAATAAGCTGCTAAACCTGAGTTGTGCGCCTTTGATATTGGTCCAGCGTGGTACAACCATTAACTGTTAGCGTTGCTTCCTACAGAAATCAGCATGCAAGCGCAAGTGTCGCGTCAAACAGACGCAGATAACAAAAGCGAACCAGGTTACCGTAGAACGCGTAGTTATAAAGCGAGATTCAGTAAAGAAGAACCATGCACATGCTGTGGGGAAGATTTGGAAACCGCGGAGCATGTTCTGATTGAATGTGGAGATATCATACCTACCAACCTGGCGACATAGAAATTAGTAAAACCCCCATGCGGCGGGGGCGGGGGTAGCCAACCAACTTTTTTTGTTTTCAAGTTCCGACGGTTTTGCCTTTAGCGACAAGCTTAATCATGTTTTTGCAGCCATAAGTAAAATCGTTCAGAGAGTAATCAGCAACAACTCAATCGGACAACAATTTATTTTTGCAGTGACTTTGCTGTTGCGGACTTAGCCCGCTTGAGAAAGTTCTCCGTGTAACTTTGCTCAAAGGAAGTTCCACTCTGGTGCCCTTTCACCATCAGCAGGCTCTCGAGAGTTTTTACTGCGATAGCGATTATATGGACAGTCTCGACGGGTTTTTGCCGTCGCCGTTGCCGTCATGTCCTTCCGTTATGAAGTCCAAATTGATAAGATCCCCCCGCGCATTGTATGTTCTACCGCGGGTAAAAGCGCGCGAGCGGGGGCGATGAACGCGGCCGAACCAGAGTTCAAACAAGCCGGCCCATCACTCGGAGGGTGCATGGGATAACATCACCCCGCTCAGGGGAGGCCTGCCGTCGAAAAAGACAGGAAACGCCCGGCCTTTTTGAACGAGCCTTAAAAGACGCGTGGGGGGGGGGGGGGTGTCGCGTCGAGCGAGGAGCAACTTTGAATCTAAGGGCGCGGTCGCTGGCGCTATCTCGAAAGCCATCACAGCGGGCGGCTCGTATACCCTTCTACGTGCTGCGCTCTCAACGCGAACTGACTATGCGGAGAGCGTCTCTCCCTGGAGCGGCTGTATTCTCTTACATCAGCGTTTTGTAGTTACGCGAGATCCAATACAAAACAGTTAGCTGCCAGCCTCACTTTGTGTAACACTACAATTTGTTGCTATCGCATTCATCAATTGCTTCGCCCTTGCGGTGAAACTGTGACTTTTTTCACAGACAGATGAGCGAAACTCCGTTCGAGTTTTGTTGACAGTGCTGAAAATTCTCTCGCATTCCGCATTACTGTGGGAAATGGAGAGAATGCCCAGCGTAACCAATGAAATTCTGTGGAACCTGAGCGATCCATCAACACTTCCAGCAGCTCCCAAACGTGCCGACTGCACGTCGCACCTGGGCTTAAACACAGTAGTCCTACTGCATCGGACGCGGCAGCCGGTCATACGAAAAGCGACACGAACAGAGTCCTCACCGCCTACCCGCGAACAAAGCCCTCTGCCACATGTTTGCGCTTTGCATACGCGCCAAAGCGGCATGGATTCGTAGCCACCCTGGCCCACGACCTCGTGCCCTGGCCAACCCCCGAGAAGGCGACGGAAGTCGCTAAATGTATGGTGGCTAGAGGGGGAAGTGTGACGGGCGCTGCATCCCCGCCGTGGGAGCGGAACGCAATGAAAGTTCTGGCCGCCGCAAGGAGCGCTGGTGTAGTAGTAGGTGCTCGCCGCGCTTGCTTAAGGCTCGTTCGCGTCGTTCGTTCTCTCTGTGCTGTGCCGTCACCTTGTTCGGATGCCTCGCCTTCGCTGTCGTCGTTTGTTTACCCACGTGTTCTGCGAACCATGCCGTCAAATCGCGCAAGTACATGCTTCGTCCCTGGCTGTAAAGGCGGGTGTAGACCGTGCTCGGAGAAGCTATCGGTCTTTAAAGCCCCGTAGGATCTCTCGAGGCGAGAGCAATGAGCTCGAAATATTAAGCGGACTGACAAAGAGCTGACGAGGGACAGCGTTGTTTGCGAGTGGCACTTCAACGTGGGTTTCATCGAAAGGATATACCAACGCATTAGAAACGGTGAGGTTGTTGAGATACCCCGCGTTTGTCAGAAGACGCTGTGCCTACGGTGTTCCCGGACGCACCGAAGTACTTTACAAAAAAAAAGATAAAAGAAAAGGAGACAGGAGTGTCCAAAGTGAGCGCGAAAACCACTTGAAGTTGAGGAGGGTCAAGTAATTTGACCTCTTGACGTGATAGGGAAGTATGTGATAACAAATGTCTGACATAAGTATGGGATGACAAATGTGTGATAAATAAACATGTGTTACCATTTCCCTTGCGTGTATTTAGTATGCATCTAAAGCCGTAAGTTAACAGAAATCATTGGTCCTTGTATAGATAGAACTATCGCTAAAATAATAAGATAAAATGTTCAGTATCAAAGAGCCTCCAGCTACAGTTCCGATCCCCACTTCAAGTTTCTCAAGGAAAGGAGCCGGAAAATCTAAATGCTTTGAACATTTCGCGCTCAAGAGAACCCCCTACAATGCAGAGGAAATGAAGGGGGGAGGGGGGGTGCGGACCAAGAAAGAAAAAAAAACCGCACTGCACTGCAGCCAATATACACGCTATGAACGATTGTAAACAGTTTACATTTCACCAAGAGGAAAAACTACTTTAAAGTAAGCTGAGCTATGCAGCCGAGCAAGTGGTTTAGTTGAACTGAAGCAGCCTATAAATATGGTAAAAGCAGTGCAAAAGGAAGACGATAATAGACACAGGACCAGCGCTGACCAGTTCAGCGTCTGTCCTGTGTCGTTCTTCTTCTCGTGTTGCCGTCTTTTTGCGCTGCTTTTACCATGAAAATCAACCAACTAGCCCAGTTTTTGCACACTGTTGCAGATTAAACATGTCAAAGCAAACCGATATCAAGAAACATTTAAATATGAAAACCTGGAGGCACGCCAGTTCGGTCTGATTTAAAAGCATTCTTGGTTTTCTTTTTTTTTCCATCTTGCTTAACACCGCTATGAACATGAACACATGCTTCTTAGCGAAACAAACACGTAGTGCCTTTAACAGCACGGGCGCGGGGTATAAGCGATTACTAGAAACAAGTCAAACTAACGTCTAGCGGCCATACGCAAAGCAGGCAAATGCCGCCGCAAGCACCTACGGCGCAGGTAGCACCACCTGGTGTGACCGCCATCTTTCATTGGGAATTCGTACAGCCCTCCGCTCACGTTGGCTCTCGCCCGTCACACTTCCCCCTCTAGCCACCATTAGAGTGTACTAGATACGGGTAGTGGGACGAGGGCGAGCTCTCCGGTGAGGCCATTTGCATCGACGACGGAAGATGGCGCTACTGCGACTTTCACCTGGGCGCCGCGAGTGCGCTGGGCTGGCCGCCTATGAACCTGTTCGTGCACCCCCGCTCTTATCCAGTTTTTAAAGTAAATCCGCGTACTTTATCAACAAATCAGTCTGCCAAAACTGTTTATTGCATTTGAAAACAAGCAGGAACATTTTATTCACAACAGGATACATCGGCAGCAAACGTGCGTGAGCGAGTTGAAGGCTCATGAATTTGTGCACACTTTTTATCTAAGTAGTCCTGCTCAGTTTAATGTGCTTGGCTCTCTGACGCTTAGTGCTGTTAGCACTGTTGAGGCCTTTAACCAAAAGGTGCAGCAGCGTAAGAACATTAAAAAAAAAATGGGCGAAGCTTGCACTAAGCCACGCAAGGCTGGAAACAGCGAAACTGGGCGCCCGTCCTGTGTACTTCCCTTCGTCTGTGTTTTTTCACGCAGCCCTGCTATGTGTTCAAGAATGCTACATGTGTTCAAGTAGTGGGATTTACCCACTTTCTGTGGCACATACGCGTTTATGATTTGTTGGGCTAGCTGTTACCTTCGTAATTTTTAGACCAGTGGTGAGTATAGCGGGATTTACCCAATTTCTGTGGCACATACCCATCTTTTGTTATGATAGTTTTACAGCGAAAGCTGTTATGAGATCATTTCACCGGCCGTTTTTGGTGCCGTAGTTGTCCGCCGCCGCCGCCGCCGCCGCCGCCGCTGCCGCCGCCGCCGCTGCCGCCGCCGCCGCCGCCGCCGCCGCCGGTGTCCGTAACCAGTATCGCTCGAAATAAGAAAAAAAACTAAATAAGAAAAAATTCCAGGATGGAACGAGGTTCGAACCTGGGCCCTCTGCGTGGGAGCCCAGTATTCAACCTCTGAGCCATGCCGGTGCTTGAAACTGCTTTGCAAAAAGGTCCTATACAGGCTTCATGTCGGGAAGGAACCACATTAGCATATGCAATATAGCGTGGTAGAAGAGTAAAATAAGCACCAAGCGTCGCACAACGCGAATTATGTAACCAGGCGTCATACAATGCGAATTGCGCAACGAGTAGGTTGTTGAATGCTTCCAACCCATTACAAAAAGCTCTGCCATAATTCTTCATCGTCATCACGCACATCATCAACGAAGTACGCATAATGCCTTACATGCGTTTAGCAGGTACCACGGCTGTCTGTAAAATGACGAAAAATGGCACAGTGCCTACTGCCCTACTTCTCAAAAATTACAATGATTTATAGCGTAGTGGGTTCCTCGCAAGTGCACTTCTGTTGGTTGCCAAGGAAGCCCATAAGGCTCCCATGATCCATTTCCTCAGGGTCTCAATAAAGTCAATTCTCTCTCTCTCTCGCTCTACGTTTCTCCGGTTAAAGTGTGTTATAAAGCGTGGTGGGACAGTTAAATAACGACCGGGCGTCACACAATATGCATTACGTAACTAGTGGGTCGTTTAAAGCTTCCAACCCATTACAAAGGGCGCAACCATAATTATTCATCGTCATCAACCGCCGCATCAACAAACTGCACATAATCGCTTACATATGGTACCTCGCTTCTTCGCAGAACAACGAATAATGTCGCGCTGGGTGCTTCCAAACCTCCAAAAAATTACGCTTTGTGGCGTAGTGGGTACGTTGCTAATATACGTATTGGTAGCCACAGGAGAGTTTATAACGCGCTCTAGAAAAGCCGCTCTTCCAGCTTTCGCTGTGACTGTGCTGCGCTTTCCGCGCAGGCCTGGCGTTTTTTTCTGGCAGGCTGAACACACAAATTACGGCTAGCTTAAACTGCTCCGCTGTTAAAAGAAACAACTTTGAGAGTATCCTCACTGTGAAATGTACAGCCCACGATGTTGCAAGGAAGAAATTTCTTGCTTACAAGGGCCACAACATCAGATATGCTGTTTCTTTGAAGCCTGTTGACGCTAGAACATTCTGTGAATAGGTCCTCAACTGTAGAGATGGAGGTGTGAAGCTCCTTTGATGGATATAGAAGACCGCCCCGGTCACACTGCTCTGTGAACCCTGACGGGAGCCGATTCTCCGCTACCTCACTTGGATTTGGATGAAGATCCCTGCATGATGAACAGTCACACTTCAAGACAAATTTCGTGGCTACATAACCCGCCATGTAGCAGACCAGCCGTGAGTCACTCTTTTCCACAACTAAATACAAGTGGTGACTGCAAGGAGCTGGGGTTAAAACCAAACATTTCTGTGCTTCATCCAACTTGCCTTGCATGAGCAGCTCATCGATTTCCTTAGGTGTGACGCCTAAGAATATACTTTGCTTCAGGCTTTGTACTTTGTCCCTCAATACTTTGTACTTTGTCCCACAATATATACTTTGCTTCAAAATGAAGTTCGCAGACAGCGTCAGTCGCTTTTGTCTGCACGGCGGAGATTCCACTCCCTCACTCGACGACGCTCGATGTCTTCGGGCACACCAAACAGACAGTTTAGGGACATTTTTCACACCACCGTATCCTGTCTTGCAACCAGGTGGAAAACAGTAATTTCTGTGACGTGGTTTGCTCATCTTGCGAGACTTTCACGCAAAAAACAGCACGCAAAGGCGATAATGCCTAAAAGTTCTGTAGAACATGTCGAAGCGCGCTAAACATTCCAACTGACCGCACCCGGCATGCGCGCCGCCAGTGCCAAGTGAAAGGCACAGCAACGCCGCCACGCGGCTGGTTAGAATTTCCGTACTTTGAGGCTCACTGCGCGCCATTGCCGCCGGCTCTCCCTCGCCCCACTAACCCTATCTAGTACACTCTAGCCACCATACTAAATGTTGAAGCTGCTGCTGATGATGATAACACGAGTACGTATTGTCCTCCCCTAGCGGCGGAAAGTACCACAACGCCGTTTTCGTGGCCTCCGCGATCAGCTACCGTAGCTAGTCGCGGAGTCGTGGCCTCCGCGACTAGCTACGGCAATGCGCAGTAGCTGATCGCGAAGGCCACGCTATTTTAATAGATTTTTAATTTTTTTAATCGGAATTGATGTTTTCCGTAAAATTTCAGGTAACATTCGTAAAATCGTAAGCGAGGTCGAAATTCGTACATTTTACGGAAAATTCGGAAGAGTTGGCAGGTATGAGATATGCACCCAGATGTACGTTTGGGCGCGATCCTACATGAAGCCTTGAGATTTAGGGACAAAAATTGAAAGCTGAACACACGCGCTATTGAAATAAGTAAATACGGTTAGAGTATAGGTGCCAAAAAATTAGAGAGAAAATACATAATTAACACTGGCAAAAATAAGGACATTCGGCCGTAAAGGCCAGGCAACTGGGCTTTGAATTTGCGTTTTTTTATGTAGTAAGGTAGATGAAATCGAAGTAAATGCATTAAGCCAACATTCAAAAAAAGGAAAAAAGTCTTTTTTTTGTTGAGCCTGGTGGCACACTTGTCAACACCTCGTTATAAAGGGGGCCCTACTATCATCCAATCATCTATCCTTGTGGAATAATTGTGACTGTATATTTTCTGCCCCTTGGGTAAAGGAAGTTTCACAGAAGTATGTAAGTGTGAGATCGCCGAGGTTGCGACCTGCTACATTAAAATGCTCTGCCACTACTTTCGGTAATTTTCCTCAATGTCCGTGATATGTACGTTTAATCAAACAACACTAGCAAGGAAAGAGAGCCATAGAAAGGCGTTTCGCAAAGACCGAAAGGTGGTGTATCGCCGCCATAGGGACTTTAAGGGTAAGTTAGCGCATGCAAAAGCAAAACCTCATTCTATTCCCCCCATAAGACCATGTTCTTCTGCAAGATTTAAGACATAGAAACACTTTCAAGATGACGTTAGAGTTATAACTAGAAGCACCGTAATTAATTATTTATATATATATATAGTTTGTGTTGCCTGCCACGATTGTTGCGGCCACTCTCTCTTGGCAGACCTTTTCAACGGAAAAAAAGGAAGACTTCCACGGGTGTACAAAGGCTGATGTCCTCGCCTCTGTGCTCCTTTAAGTAAGGTATGTGTAAGCCGTAAAAGGGGTACTGACATGAATATTTTTCAGTTTTTGTTTTTATCGTGAAATGAAAGGTCCTCAAGAGCCCAGAAAAGGTAGTGCTAAGCGCGAGTGCCCCCTAAAAAAGTAATTACAGTATGTTTTTAAAAGCTAGTTTCGGTTCCTACTGTACCCTGACGTCACAACATCGTATGAGCTTCTCGTCACGTGCTCGCACAATCTATCGTGACGTTTCCACGGCCGCTCCGCACCGTGGCTCCGTTGGTGACGCACAAGCGGCCATTTTGGAAGTTTTGGTAACTCACGTCATCACAACTATCCAGACTGCTGCGTGAAGTCGCCAGAATTTGTACTGTAGCCTGGCGTCAAGCTAGTGTCGATGTCAGTAGGTGTGCCATGAAAAAATTGATTTAATACTGAAATAAATAATCTTATAAGCATTTGCTGAGCTTCGCACTTGCTCAGAACCGTCTTAGCATACAGGATATTTGTATGGCAGAGTAATGTCGCCTTCGAAAAAAGGTGTCAATACCCATTTTAAGGGACACTAAAGAGAAACAATGAATTGGTTTGGATTGATAAAGTGTGCTCGGAGAGCTCTTGTGTAGTTTATTTCACCACCATAGGTTTATTAGTTTTGCTACCTACACTTCCTCTCAGAAATGACGCGCGCTGCTAGTCGGCGTGGCCGCCCATTTGCGCAGTGACGTTTTCGATGACTTGGCTCGTGCATCCATAGAGTAACGACGCCTGGACAAGCCATCCATGACACAGACGCAGGCAACCTTGGACGCATGCGCATACAACGCGGTACAAATACAGGGAAGGTGTATAATGCCACATCATCTCAATGTAACAGCTTGTTATTTTCAAAAATAGTTGAAAAGCTCTCAGTAAAGGTGGTGAAGCATAGTCCAGGAACTCCTGCGAAAGCAGAACAACGATAGCTTTCACAAATCGCGAGAAGGGCTGGCGGCATCGCTATCAATTCTCAGCGTTGCTGGAGGAAAGGTACGTCCGTGTTTTGAGCCTTTCAGGTCGAAAAATACTGGTTGTAAAATAACTACGTGCTTATTGGAATAAATACTGCAGCTACAAACACTGCAAACGGTGGGCTTTCTGTCGCGCCGTAAGAAAATAGGTCGAGAAAAATCAGTTGTCGTCCCTTTAAGGAACGTTGTAACGTAGAACCAAAGTGGATTTTGATATGCTCATGTTTAGCGCTGAGCGTTGTCGTTATGGTGGGCCACTGTCAGGATTGACAAGCATTTCCGGTTGTCGTTTCAGTAGAAACAAACGCAGATTTGTCAGGTGTTCCTGAGGTGTGCGGCATCGAGTGTTATATTCTTTACGTATTGTTCTTCGTCAACATTTGGCTTCGGTCGCATATTCGGATAACGAGAAAAGAACTTTCTTCAATCGTCGCTTAGACGTAGGTCAGCGGTGACAGTCATGGGACGAGCGTATTCTCCACTGTACCGTTATATGTTCTTGCCGCGTTTTAGGGGCGAAGCTCCTTAAAGCGGCACCCGTTCGTCCCTCGTAGTTGTCGTAGTCGTAGTGCGTAACCAGTCGTAACGCTAGTACCAGATCTTGACCTCCAAGGTGGTGCCGGTGGGAGATATTTCCTGTGCGTTGTTGAACAATAAAAAATTCGCAGCGTGCGCGTTAACTAAAAGCCGAATTCTTCTGTCTCTCATTCCCCATTAGCCGCCATTGGCATGTTCCAGTAGGAAACGTTAGTAGAAGTAGAAGTGTAAGTGTTGGCTAAAAGCCGACTTCTTCTGTCTCTCATTCCCATTAGCAGCCATTGTTTACCTCCAAGGTAGTGCCTGGTGAGATTTCTCCTGTGCGTGATTAAACAATAAAAATTTTGTTCAAAACGCCGTTAATTGATGAAATAAACCAACGAAAGACGCCGGATGTTTTCTAAAAGCAAAACGAAAGAACGCCAGATGTTTCTAAAGCAAAACGAAAAGACGCCAGCTGCTTAATGAAAGACACCAGATGTTTTCTAAAGCAATGGTTTTCTAAACAATGAAAATTCACAGCGTACATGTAAAATTAAAGTGAGCTGCATGTCGTCATAACTCATCGAACCTTTAGAATAAACGCGCCCGATCTCAAGTCGGTGATGATGTACTGGGCAGAATTCACGGAAGATTCACGGTTTACCGATGAACCTCCGCAGCTTCTCCCACTCATCATCATTCACTCCGTGGATATGCTGTGATTTTTTTACTACCAACATATTGTTATCCTGTGGATAGCATATTTGATCACGAATAAAACGTTTAGCTGCAAGGTAGCGCTGTGTATGCGTCATTCTTCTACGTCCCGGTCGTGTTGGGCTACGTGTATGAATTATCGATTCTAACAAAGAAACGTGTTTTGGCCCCTTTTCAGCCCCCCTACGAACAAAAATCGCATCAGAGGTTCACTTCATCAATGCTGTCACCGCGAAGTTGAATGGGTGTTATCACAACTGCCTCAGGATGTCAACAGAGTACCTCCACCAACAACTATAGGCGTTCCTATTTCTATGTGACGCCAGTGAGCATTATTAACCGCACCCTGCATATACTTTTTTATCTGAATCTCTGTTTTCAAGCAATTCTTCTCGCATAGACGCTCATTTAGCGATCGCATGTTTTCTTCGAGCTGCCTTTTACAAAGAGACACGATTGAACAGCTGACCGAGCTATGTAGGACAATAGGCTGTGTCCAGTGAATAGAACTCAAGCAGCAATGCGCGTGTTGAAACAGTAGAGACGAGGAAATATATTTCATCCACTTAGTCGCTTTGGGTCGTTAAACCCTGTTCAAACCAAACTATGCCTTTTCTCTCGAAAGCTATAGGATGGATCATAAAAGAATTTAGTCTCTGCGATTTCATCTTGTAAACAAGCTTTGTATGAGCTTTGAAAGACAAATCAGCGTATTGCTGCTCCTATATTCAAACTCTTTGGAGAAGATCTGAACGCCTGACGCCAGCATTCTGAGATATACAATGGAAGCCCACATAAATTATAGAGAATGCAGCTTCGAAACAACAAAGCATGTTTACCAGTTTCATGCCTCTCACGGAACATGTGAAATAGATAAAAATTTGCACGGAAGTTAATTCGTCGCTTCTCTTCTTGCGACACCAAGTTATCTGCGGTACTTTTCATATTCACCATAGAGTGTGGCACATGTTCGGGCTCGGGAAGGCGCGCCTGGAGAAATGGTGTGTGCTGCTGTTATGCAGTGTGCAGTAATAGAGCTCCTGCGGTTAACATATTTACGTGCCATCTATTCCCACCAAATGTGTTCTTCCTCGTCATCTTCATTTCCTGAGATTATGGCTGACATTGCTTGAATCCTCACGTTGCAGAAGTTGCATGAATCGGATTACCATGGCTCGAAAGCTATATTGCAATTAAGCAATCAAATGCTCTGACGTTGAATTCGCCCATTGTGGCTCATGGCTTGGCAGACGAGAACCAAGAACTGGATATTCCACGAACTTAATAATAACTGAGCAGATATGTATGCATTTTCTATACATATCACGATTTAAGCTGAATAAATGATTTAGTTTCCATTTAGCGTCTTTTAGGCAGCGCAAAATTTTCAAATGCGTACGGTTTCGGAAGGTGTCATCCAGTATATCGAATAACACTCCGCACCAGTCCCAGTCTTTGGCCAAATGCTGGTAGATCTATGAGATCATCGATGTTGTACACTGTAAAGCACAGGAAAGTTGTCCCACAATCGACCATCTTGTACACAAACAGGTGGCCATAACTCTTTCTGCTTCACCGAAAGGTTTTTCCTGGAAAGGATATTAAATAAAGAAGTCCATTAGGCTTTCCGAATCCCCGTTATTGAATGTTTTACTAAACACCCTTGGTTGACTACTTTTCCTTTTTATTTTTTCAAAAGCTTTTGAAACAGCGCAAAATATATAGGAAAGTAAGATTCTGCTTGCTAAGTTCCCTTCTGAGCTTAGCACTTAAGGTGCAGCGCACTGTTATTCTCATTACATGTTGAAAAATACGGTACAGAAAAGCGGCGCGGGTTAGTTTGCTAATTTTATTTGCCACGTCTTCAACATATCTGCAAATAACGAGGTACGACTGCTAGTTCATAGGGTTCACTATTTTTTCATCACATGTAGGCTCATAAAAATTTAAGTGTCCCATCCTCGAAACTTACAGCAAGTTCTCTCAAATGAATAATTAAAACGAGGCCAGATGTGACAAAACACATGTCCGTTTAAATATATACGTATATGGGTCATTCCATGCCCATGGGTCATTCCATGCCAAATCATCCAGCGTTTTTGCGGCCATCACAAATATGGCGGAAAAAAAATTCCACGTTTTTCTTGATGTTAGAAACTCGTTCTGCTCGTTTATTACTGCTGCCAAAAATTTTCCCGCGTATATGTGAGAGCGTGTAGCTTTGCACCGACTGAGCTAAAGGGCATCAAACAATATTTTTTTTAAAAAGACGTTTATGGGATGCACTCGATAAAATGGTATTTCCGGCAAGCAAATAAAGTGATGTAACTGTAAAAATAATGACTTATTTATGTATATCGATTCTTCAAGGGCTTTTCGCACGAGAAATTGAATAAAGTTGCAAAGATTGATATTTTTTTACAGGTACAAGGAAAACTAAGGGTAGAAGCGAATTATACACTGGTGGCCTGTTCAGCATACTACAAAAGGAAAATAAGTTAGTCACTGAAGGTTTAGCAGATCGTCTGAAAAAAAAATTGCAAATATCACTTTTTTTTGAGAAAAGCTCTGTATTCAGCATCAAAAAGCTTGCCTTGGTATTCGGACTAAAAATATGCACGATACTTCATTTGAAGGCTCTATGTATTAGCTGAACATTGGGAAAGTTACAAAAGGGCATTATTTTTTTAGCTTGAAAAATATGTTTTTGAGATTTCGTATCTCCACCAGCTTTTCGACGACGTAACTCAAACGGCTTGAAGCACACACAACGGCAATATTCAGTCCACGCCCACCGAGCTGGGATGCAGACGTCAAGCATGGTACTGTCTATAAAGCAACCTCATTTCCTTTTCCATTGCGTTATAGAGAGTACCATGGTTGACGTCTGCCGACATCTTTTTCTACCGATACATTGAATTTCACCCCACCATATATATATATATATAAATATATATATATATAAATATATATATATAAAAATATATATATATATATATATATATATATATATATATATATATATATATATATATATATATATATAACACCAATGTGCACATTAATTGCCGCGTGTGCCCAGGGAACTACACCAAGATTAAAATTTTGAGGAGGCAAAGGAAATGTATGTCAACAAAGGCAGTTTACCGTGACTCACTGGCTACCTCGTGCAAGGGAAGTTGGTAAGAGGAATGGCAGATAATAGAAACGAAACATTGCAAAAAAGAAAATAAACAAACTGGAGGAAAGTGTGAAATGCCTTTCAAAGCCAGAGCAAAATGCTTGCTCAAAAGACTCCCTAGAGGAGCATGGGGCGAGCATTGATTTTTATGTATTTATATTTGTTTATAAATACTGCGGTCTAACTTAGACCATAGCAGTGTGGTACATAAACGTAAGAAACGTACATTTCGTCAAAAAAGAAATACAAAGAAGTCAATGCAGACTGAAAGGTTACAAAACCCTTCAGATCAAATGCTTTCAAAGGATACCAAATATTTTGGGGTTACAGCTTCGTTGGACAGGTTATTACAATCGTTTATTGTGCGAGGAAAGACAGAATATTTAAAGGAAAGACTCTGCATTAAAGGCTCCATTGTTTGTGAATGTCGGCTTCTAGTTGCGTAACCTGTAGATGGAATCAAGATATGTGATGTGCTAGTTTTGTAATGACCATTTACCAACTGATAAAAGAACTTCAGTCTACAAAGACGGTTTCTTTCAGTAACAGGTGACAAATTACCTTTTTTTATCAATTCGCTAACAGAGCTGCGACCATATGAGTTTTAAAGGATACTTAGAGCCTTTCTCTGTACTCTTTCTAATTTTTCGATATTTGATTTTCGGGAGGGGTCCCAAATTATCGCCGCATATTGTAGCATAGTCCGGATAATTGATTTGTGAGCAAGCAAACGCACTTGAGGGGAAGCCAACTTGAGTGTACGCCTTAAAAAGAACAACTTCCTCGGAGCATTGGCTGCAACATTATCTATATGTGTGTTCCAGGAGAGTTTTAAGTAATTAGCAATCCTAAGCACTGTAGTGCTCAACCTCGGAAAGAACTTGATCACCATTAGAAAATATAAAAGGCAGTGTTTTCTTTTTGTTAGTGATTCTCATAAAAACAGTTTTTTCACAATTGATAGGCATTTCCCACTGCTCTCACCATAAAATAATCTTCGCAAAATCATCATCGCCTGATCCTGTAGAGAACTCACAGTTTGATACAAAAGGCAGTCATCTACATACAACCTAATATTCGTTGAAATGTCTTTAACAATGTCGTTTATAAACAACAGAAATGGCAAAGGCCCGAGAACGCTACAATCAATTGACACACTTTCGGAAGAAAACTGATTGAACGATACAAACAGGCTGCGATTTGAGAGATAGGCCCTAATCCAATTTATTTTTCTTCATTGTTGATTATATGGCTTAGTTTATGAAATAATTTTTCGTGCAACACTCTATCAAATGCTTTTTTAAAGTCCATAAAGATTTCGTCCACCAGCTTCCCTTTATTCAAAGCCTCTCCGAAATTATGTATAATACCAACTAACTGGGTTGTGGTAGAATATCCCCGGCGGAAACCGTGATGAGCATTTGTGTTGTTTGTGTTCTAAAAGAAAAGTGATTATGTGTTTATGAACTATATGTTCTAGAATTTTGCATGCTATTGAGGTTAGTCATATTGGGCGGTAATTTGTAATACATTTTTTTTATCACCGGCTTTATGAATGGACTTGATTTGGGCAGTTATCCAGTCGTCCGGCAAGACACCTTGTTTTGAAGACCTCGTGAAAAGCACATGCAAAAACTGCACCATTCTGCGTACCGCTTCAAGAAGGTGTTAGGTACTACGTCAGGTCCAGCTGACGTTTTAACATTCAGGTTTAACAATATATTTAGGATGCCTTGTGCAGAGATTTTTATATTAGGCATCTGAGATACTGACATTACAAATTCTGGCAGACGTCCGTTGTCTTGAGTGAAGACACTTTTGAATTGGCTATTCAAATCAGAAGCAATGACCTTTTCGTTGCATTCAGATATTCCTTGTATAATAAGTGTGTCACTAGGATTAGAATGTTTAATCGTTGTCCAAAATTTTTGGGGAGATGATTTTATGAAAGCTGGGAGAGTTACCCCAAAATATCTTTCTTTATCTTGTGAAATTTGCTCTTTTAACTGTTCTGATACCTAATCAATGTCATTCTTAGTTTGATGACAGTTTGGTTTTAAAGACTTTTCCTTTTTTAACCTTTTAAATTTGCGCTTTAATTCTACATATTCTATCGAGTAATCCAAGGATTCCTGTGCACAGGTCTCTTAGTTAAGTTGTATACAAACGCTGTATAGAATCTTGTACAATTGCTTTAAAAAGAATCCACAGATCGTTCACACTGCACGTATTGTTTTGAAAACTTTGAGAGATAAAGCTCAACTCATCAATTATACATTCATTGTCTGCGTGAGCAAAATTAGGGAACAATTTGTGTTCATTATGGTGACGTAATACTGTGATTTTTAAAATTAAAACAACAGCAAGGTGGTCCGCGATGCCATTCGTTACTAGAACCAACGTATCATTTGCCTTGTTGCCACTTACAAAGAATAAGTCTAGCACCGATTCAGAGTTATTGTATTTTCTCGTAGGCTCTTTTACATCCTGTAGGAGATCGAACTCACTGGCAATGTCGAGTGCTTCAGATTGAGGAGATTTGGAAGACGGAGTCGTGAAAGTATCCCTATCAATGTTAGGAAGGTTAAAGTCACCAGCCAGGATTAGTCTATCTTCAATTTTAACATGACAATGCATATAGGATCGAAGTTGTTCAAGACCATAAGCCGAAGAGCCAGGGGGTCGATAGCAAGCTCCAAGTACATATCTTGCGTTATTCACATAAACTTTACAAAACAAAGCTGCTACATCCGGTACATCGGGCATTCTGAGCAGCTGAAGCGAAGCTTTAAATAAAATCGCGACTCCCCCACCTCTTCTGTTAAGATCCTTAGGAAATACTTTGTAATCTTTTGGAGTTATTTCGCTGTCGAATATATCATCAGCCAACCAGGTTTCTTTTAGTACGACAAGTTCAGGGCCATGTAAAGCAAAAAGTTTCAAGCAGTACTACTTTGTTGACAATACTTCGACAGTTATTATTTAAAATTGTTGTCGTTATGTTTTTCGCTGTGGGTCAATTGCCTGTTCTAGGGATTTTCGGACACTTGTGAGTGGCTTCCTCCCAAGCAAACATGGCGTCGCCTATGATCAAGTTATCAAAAACAAGTTTTGCCTTGACTCCATTTTTTCTCTCCTCGAGTAAACTATGCCACAATTTTTTCCTAATTTCTCTCATTCTTGTTAAAAATATTCAGGGACCTGAAATAGCCGATTCTTTTAATTTAGAACATGCTTTTAATATCAGTACTTTTTCGTGATTATCCAACAGTTTTATAATGGCCGGCCGTCCTCGACTGAGGCGGAAGCTGCCGAGCTAAAAGTTTTCTCAGCAAGAATACTCACAAAACGGAACTGCAATATGGAACGATGATATCGCAAAAAAAAAAAAAAAACACATGACAGCCAGCTCTCTCAATAATAATATCTGGGGTTTAACGTCCCAAAACCACGATATGATTATGAGAGACGCCGTAGTGGAGGGCTCCGGAAATTTCGACCACCTGGTGTTCTTTAACGTGCACCTAAATCTAAGTACACGGGCCTCAAACATTTTCGCCTCCATCGAAAATGCAGCCGCCGCAGCCGGGATTCGATCCCGCGACGTTCGGGTCAGCAGTCGAGCGCCATAACCACTAGACCACCGTGGCGGGGCCAGCCAGGTCTCTCAAAGTGCGTCCAAAAGCTTTTGGCCGACATTATCCTAAGTGTCGCGTTTTGAACAAAAGCTCCGGCGTTGTTGTGGAGTTTCATCGCACTACTGGCATCGCTGGTTTCACAGCCTTAAGCATTGATTCCTCGCGGCACTAGAACTTGTCAACTAATGTAGAAAAGTGTATTGCAGGGTGTAACCACGACTTGCGGAACTAGTGTGGTGCTTCAGTGGAATTCTTTTAGAAATTCTGAGTTATTACTTGAAATCGAACTATCGGAACTGACTCGAAAAATCACACATGCACAAAACGGGCGTCTCAATAGGTTCGTGCCTGGCGCCAGCTTTAAGCTCTCGACATGTTTATTAATGAAGTGTGTAAGTCTGCTAACACCATATTGGCTATACGACTATATTCACTGACGTGTGTATAATTAGATACGTGAGATACTACTTCATTCTGATCGACAACTCACGCCCAGTACAGGCGAAGTGAAGACATTTTAAATGTCTTTAAACGAGAAGGGATGCGACTGGTATTCACAAGTGACATGCCGCGTGCTGACAGGCTGCAGTTCCCCTATGAGGGGGGCGCACAAGGTAGGCCCTGTACCTCCCATGTATTTCAAGACTTATTTTAGACCAATTTCTCAGAAACTAGTACTTGCAAAGCATTCCGGTTTATTTCATTTTGTTTGTCGGCGTCTGTTGTTGCAATAAAACTAGAATTTTTATTGTATTACCAATCCTGACGTTTTCGCAATTTATTCAAGGCTGGTTTTTGCCTGCTTGATACGCGAGCGCTTAACGTAGACAAGGACGTAAAGAAATAACACACGGACAGGCGCTGACTACCAACTGAAGGTTTAATGGGAAAAAGAGACATATATACTGAGAGATAAAGGTTTCGTAAGCACATCCGATAAGAGCACACCACAAACAAACCATAAAAGGAGTGATAAAAACTTTTGCAAAGCCTACTTTACCATACAGCAATTCCTTAACGCCTACGGCATCTGCCACTGTCAAGAAACTCAAGCTCCCTATCAGTCAGAGCTATTGATAGTTTGCTCACGCAAGTCGAGCCGCCACGCACTATGTTTGCAGGCTCAACGATAATCCTTGTGCGCTCATCTTTGTGCCTATCAACCACAACTGTGCTAGCAAATTGAACTTCGCATCCACACATGCTGACATGTTGGGCCAGAAAACCATCGTTGCCATTGCGAACGTTGCACGCATGCTCACGCAATCTGTGGTTAAGACATCTTCGGGTTTGTCTAGTATAATAGGCGCCGCATGAAAGTGGGATTTTGCAGACTACATTGTTAATGCAATCGACAAACCGAGTTCTGTGCATTGTTTCGTATGAGCTCTTATCCGATGTGCTTACGAAACATTTATGTGTCAGTATGTGTGTCTCTTTTCCCATTAAACCTTGAGTATGTAGTAAGCGCCTGTCCGTGTGTTATTTATTTACGTCCTTGTCTAGGTTAAGTGATCGCATTTTAAGCAAGCAGAATGAATCACCAACTAGCCCAGTCAGCCATTTTGACAAGTTATGGTTTTTGCCATAATTCTTTAAATAAAAATGCTAGAATTCTAACTATTCCGCATAGGCACACCAGTCTGGTTCAGGGTGTCTTCAGATAAGATCGAACACGAGTTCCCGGTCGACCACCATTCCGGATTATGATGAAATTTACTGTAGGTCTACGCATTAGACCCAGAACAATGGTTTCGAAGTGAGTTTTGCAAAAAGAATTGTTGGCCAGAAAAAAGATCTATAAGTTTTGGCCGCATAAAACATTTTCCGCCAGTTTCATGATTTCTGAATTTTCAGCGCACCTAGAGAGAGAAGGGTGCACTTCTTGGTCACACTAATTATTCCCCTTAAGGAACAAGTGAAATAAAGTCTTATGAGTCTAATATTTCTCTTGCTTTTCGAAGCAATCTTGAAGAAAAAAATCTCAAACATAGTAAATCGCAAGAAATACCAGTATTTCAGGAATTTATTACTGTAAACAAGTTACAGTGAGAATAATAAAAATCGGTATATAAAAACTTTTACATCCGGGCTTTCTTTTAAAATAATTTTCGTTTTTTTATCGCGCTCTGTTTTACTCGATAATTGGGCTGAAACATAAGTGTTTTACCAAAAAAAACGCCGAAATTTGAAAATAGGTTTCTCAAAAAAAGCCATTTTAATTTTTTTGAAATCCCTCTGATTGAAGTCAACGACGTCATCTACCATTCCGCATTAATAAAAAACGTTGCATTATGTTGGCTGCTATTAAGTTATAATGCGTCAAATAAGACCAAGTCAGTGTAGCGGCCGCATCATTTGTTATGTGCCGAAACGCGGACAAAATTTTTCAAAATACTTGTACGTGACATAATCACAAAGCAGCAGCTTCACACCAACAAATACGCAGCCAGGTGTCATGGTTCAGCAAGCTTTGTGATGCGATCAGCCGCTTGACAAACCCGCAGCAGCGGCCGCTCGATGCTGGCGACGCTCACATTAGATGAGTGCCGCTTTGACTGCGGATGAGTTCCGCTTGCGCGCCAAAATACGCTCAGAGGACGAACGAGAGAAGGAGTGCATCGCTGTGAAAGTTAAGTGCTGTTAAGTGCCCACAAAAGACATATTATACAACGAAAACGATGCCGGCAATTTCGCAGTGAGCGCCTTCAGTACAGCATGCATGTATTTTTTCTCTGTTGTTATGCCCGAAGCCATAAAAAAACCTTGATAAACACGCGGCTTGCGTTGAATATTATAACTGCGGACGCGCAAGAATACAGTATTTTAGAGCGATGCTTTAATCATGCAAAGGACTTGGATAGACTTCTGTTCACAGCCGGCTGACCAAGTGTTGCACGAGATGGAGAACAACTGCAGCTTGAGTTTTTCGACCATCGGAAGAACGTATGACAGCTTTCTCTAGATATCAATGGCTTGCTTTTGTGTCATATTTTGCTGATAGAGGGAAATTAATTATCTTTAAGCCTTCAGAAAAGAGGAAGCATCACATGAGTGCACTATTGGAGGCGCTCACTGCAAGATTGCCAGCAGAGTTTTCGTTGTATTACACGGCTTCATTTGGCATTTAACTGCCCTTAACTTTCACAGTGATGCATTCATTTTGTCGTTGTTCCTCTGAGCGTAGTTTGGCGCGCAAGCGGAGCTCGTCCGCACTTGAAGCGGCAGTCACGTAATGTGAGCGCCTCCAGCATCGAGCGGCTGCTGCTGCGGGTTTTCTAAGCAGCCGATCGCAAGACCAGGCCTTGCTGAAGCGTGACACCTGGCTGCGCATTTGTTGGTGTGGAGCTGTTGATTTGTGGTTATGTCACGTACAAGTATTTAGAACATTCCATATCCGAGTTTCGGCACATAAGAAACGACGCGGCTGCTAGGCTGACTTGGTCACATTGGATACAATATAACTTGTTAGCAACCAAAATAATGCAACGCTTTTTTATGCGGATTGGTAGAGGATGCCCTTGACTTGAATCAGAGGGAATCCCCCCGAAAAAAGTTTGATCCCTCAGTCATAGGAGTCGGAATAACACGAACGTGAAGCGTGCCCTTAAAGGGATGCTGAAGTGGTTTTACAATTCGGTAAAACTTTGTTGTTAAGAAGGACCAACATTATTGTCGGCGATGGCGTAATTTTTTTCGCTGTTGTGGCAGCAGGAGCTTTAAAACACGCGAAAGAAAAGTTCGTCTTGCTCCGCCCACGCGAATGCGGCGAATGTGTGGGCGTGACCGGAACTACGTCATCGTCGGTAGTTTTGGCCACGGTGGTAGAATAACAGGTGGCCCGACGCGCCGCTCCGCCAATGCGCCGCGCGTGTCACGGAGGTGCTCGAGTTGCCGCCGCTTTTCCGCAAGGTGGCAGCAGGTATGCTCTGGGCCGAGATCTCCCCTCCGGCGCATTTGAAAGCATGTGGCCAGTGTGCGTCGCGAGCATTTAAACTGCAATTTACATCTTTAACTTTTGAGAAAGAGATCCGCGGTGTAGTTATTACACCAGAGAGGCCTAGAGCAACACTGAAGAGTTGCCGTCGCTTAGAACGGACGCGCCACTAATGAAAGCATGCAACGCAACCAGCGTTGCAGCGCGTCTCTTCCTTTCTGCTTGGTCATCTTCGATAAATGCGGAGGCGTCCGTGGGTGCAAGCGTCCGAAGAGCAAGAGCGTCCCTATGTGACGCAACCAGCGTCGCAAAGTCGCATTCAGCCTTCGAGTCATGATCACGGCCAGATCACTGTGGTCGTGATCATCCGCTCTGATGCGTCGCGTTTGTTGCGCTCTGGCAAACCAACGTGCGCGACCGCATCGGTGTTTCCGCTCACTTTGTAAGCTGGAACCACGGCTGAAACCATGGTGGCTCGATCTGTGCCGCTGATGCGGCAGCCACCATGGGACGAAAATGCTTCGCTCAAAATTGCAAATCTGGCTACAAAACGTGCAAAGAAAAGCTGTGTCTTCTCTCCGCGCCGAAAGACGAAAAGCGACTGCAGTTAGAAATGCAATTCCACGGAAAGACCGCCAGCTACTGTCCTCCGACAGACATACGATAGCGTGAAAACCAAATGCTTTTTTTTTACTCTATACACTCGCCGGTAGAATTTTGCATGCTTTCGAAAAAAAAAAAAATAGGCGCGCGTCTCTTGCAATCGGCGCCCTGTGATAGTCATATCGGGACTACCCGCGCCGATTAAAAAATTTTAAGCTTCATAAAGCCTGGCGCTCTCACTTTTGCGGTCAAAGCTGGCAGACAGCCACTACAAGCTAGTAAAAGCACAAACAACCGTTTAAAGCCACAAAATTAGCTAGAGAAACCGGATTTTACAGCACAGCGAGAGCTTGCAATGCACGTCTTTCGGCCCAAAAACTCGTCGCGAACCTAGCGGCGGCCGCGAGCAACTCGAGCAGTACGGCGACGCGCTCGCGGCGCTCGATGGGCCACCTGTTTTATTCTACCACCGTGGTTTTGGCGGAGCCGTGGCCTCCGTGACTACTTCTGGCTGCGCGCGTTGGTGGAACTGATCGCGAAGGCCATGCTTTTACAGAGCTGATGGCGCCGATGACGCGGCATACCGAAGTTGACGTCACCGCCTTCGCTCAGCAGTTCAAAAAGCCCTGCGGCTGCAGCCGCTCTTTTTTTGCCAAGAAATGCCATTTGCGTTCACTTCTGTGAACTCTTACATTGGTTCTCATATTCAGCAAGGATCAAACTATGATTACACATTCCAAAGTCATTTTTTTTTAAGAAGTGCTTCAGTGTCCCTTTAAGAAGATATAAGAGAGTTTACACAAAGTATATTGATGTCTGGTAGCTATAGCACCGTTTAACGTGGATGCACCGACTTTGATGATTGGTGGTACATCTCCATAACGATAACTAACGTCCATGTTAAATGATTAAAAAGCCCTTGTGGCAGCTGCACTGTAAAAAATATTTTGTGAAAAAAACAGAAATTGTCTGGCAGCTCTCTTGCCACAAAATTTCTGTAAAGCTATGTTTTCTGTTTTGAAGTTTTCTGTGTTTTAACAGATTTTTCCCGTTTTACTTTACAGAATTTTTCTGCATAAACACAATGTTCAGTTTTGTGTTACAGAAAAAACTTGGTTTTCTGTTTGTCTTCTCTCTGTTATTTCACTGTTACTTTCACTTTTACGGCACAGAAATTTTATGTTTAAAAACACGTTTCGGTTTTCAGACACTGAAAAAAACTGTTTTCTGTTCTCATTTATCTGTTATTTCGCTAATAGCGTCTGTTATCGTTTATGGAAACGTTATCTATAAGTACAAGTTCGGATATCGAGTCACAAAGGTTGTGTTTTCTGTTAGTGCCCTCCTGCTATTTCATTACTGCATTTCAATTCTGGAACATATTTTTTATGCATAAAGATGAACCTATATATATTTTCTTAGAAAAGAATTCCTCAGTACTAAAAAGTAGTTATGTAACTTGTACAAGCGATACGCAAAAATATTTTGTTTTGCCAAATGCAATGGCAAAAATACCAATATATTGCGTTTGCCTAATCCTAATATATTCAAATTTTTTGAAATAATATCTGGGGTTTTACAAGCCAAAACCACGATATGATTATGAGGCGCATCGTAGTGGAGAGCTTCGGAAATTTCGACAGTCTGGTGTTTCTAACGTGCACTGACATCGCACAGTACATGGGCCTCTACCATTTAGCCTCCGTCGAAATGCGACCGCCGCGGCCGGGGTCGCACCCGCGACTTTCGGGTAAGCAGCCGAGCACCGAGCGGACATTGTGAACTTCTTGGAGCTACATCCTCGAGGTGTTGCCTCCAGCACTCTAGTAAATAACGCAATAAAAACAGGCACGTTTCAGTAGATTCTCCTTTCATGATAAAAGAAACGAATCTTTATTTAAGCACAGGAAATGCTGCATGTAAACAGCTTCAAAATAATGAAAGCTGCGTGCATGTTGTCACCGTAGATTCAAACTGGTTGGGAAATTGTGTAGATATACCTTATTTACACGAATCTAGGCCGTACCTGATTATAAGCCGACCCGCGAAATTCGCAAGGCCATAAAAAAAAACTTAATCATTGTACTCGAATCTAAGCCGACCCCCCCCCCCCCCACAAACACACACTTTCGCACATCGTTTTTTTCGAAAAAAGAAACATCGGCTTAGATTCCAGTAAATACGAATATAAGACACTGCAAATTTTTCATTGTAACACTTAGCATTCATAGTCTCGCAGAGCTTTGATTAAGCTGGTCATTTGTGGTGTGAGGCGGCGCTGCTTCCATGACTTCTCGACCTTGCTCCCTCTGTCAGAATTGACTGCTGCGACTGCCCTAAAAACGAATAATGATATTTTTAGGTGCACCAGGCTGTTGCATGACTATGCTGAACATAATGGACCACACTGAGAACAACATTGATTATGTTGTTAGAGCGCTCAAGAAACCGTCGCATTGCCACTTTAAGGTGTGTGTGAAATCAGTTAAAAAATAACCTCATGATCCAGATGGAGATTCATTTCTATAAAATTGCATTATGGTTCATACAATGTCATTTATTGCAGTGTAAGGACTTTAAAGGAAATAATGCTCCTCACAGAGCAAAGTTCACGTGCTTTTAAACACTCACCCAAATACAATAAAAGCTCATTAATTCGCATTTCACGGGTCCGGAAAAAACATCTGAATTAACAGAATGCCCAATTATCGAGAGTACCAAGAAAAAAATAAACAAATGACTATTATATCAATGCATTTTCTTTTTCTTGATGAATGCGCAAATCCAGTACCTGTTTTGCACACGAGTAAAAGCCACAATTTCTGTCATTAGGTTCATCGTTCACAATGAGACCGCGGCCCAAGACCCTGTGTATTCAGCCGAAACGTTTTCTCAACCCATCTTTTATTACGTACCTCCGCGAGCAACACCACCACGCCCACGTGATAATCCTTTTGTCGCCGAAAAATTGGTCGGCAACTGATCGTTTGTCCGTCGGAATCTAACAAGCTAGTTTTATGTGAACTTGCGGAGTGCCGCTGAAGGTCCTCACCTTCAACAGCTTCCACCATGTATGAGCTTTGTGACATTGTGCGCGCATAGCCCAAAGTCGAAACGAAGCTACCATGCTATTAAACAGAACAAATGTGTTATTAAACAATGCATGTGCTTGCTGGTACCAGAGAACACCGCCGAACTATCCGATTTTTTAAGTGCACACGCATGATTGCATGGTAGGCACTATGGGTTTCACAATTTAGATCTGCTAAAAATTACACTGAAACCATTGTAGCGTGATAGACCCGGACAAAGTAGATGAGGGGACACCACGGGCACAATTTTCACCACGGATTTTATGGCATTGCCCCAGACAATCAGGAAAAGAACATACTCATCCTGAAGCGCACGCGTGCACATGTTCTCCATTGCAAACAATAAGAGATATGAAAAAGTCGTGTGTAGCTATCGATGCCAAATAAACTTGTACACGTGTTGCTGATGCAATCTGTGCCCATTTTGCTTACAGGGAATTCTCGCTTGATTGCACCAATCCTCGTCGGTCCTTTGTTTATTGTGTCTCTCTTTCTGCGTTGTGCTCACAATTATGGTATACCAACTAGCCCGGACACACACCTTGCTCCGGCAGCAGAACTGCATAAAAAAGTGCTAGCTCTTATTTAATATAATGAAAATTGTCGTGTTACTCGGTGCCCCTTCGAAATCCTCACTAAACAGTGATTAAAAATACTTCACACGTCAACCGTTCCATATACTAACGTTATTACTTAAAATCTTTCATGACCGCTCAGGATTCCCGTAAACAGTTTTACACTTAAGCTGAACATTTCCATTTAGTCATACCCTCCATCAGAACCCTCATTGACTTAGCCAAATGGGCGTGTAGTATCAGACATTGGACATTCCCCAGTACTTGTCTACTTTTGTACTATCTAATGTGGCTTTATCTAAGTTAGTTGCATGAATCTTGTTGAAAAAGCCAGAAAAATCATATTAAGTTTTACCTTTGTGTGAACGCCAGGGTTAGGCTGACCTCCTTGCGGTATTCAATAGTAAAGGCGAAGTGTGTAAAGAGCATCAACTTGAATGCCTGGCACCGTGTGGTGGATTCGATCACAGCATGGGTATCAATACAGATGGTAAATGCCCCGGCAGTCAGAAAGTTCTCTCCTGGAACAAAATATTTCCTGTTTAGAAATATTCAGCAATATATTGCAAGTATCCATAACAATACCTTTGGCAATGATGAAAGGGGAGCACGGCACGTCTCCGACGTTGTCTTCACTTGCACTTGCCTGCAATAATAAAAGTTATGACGTTAATTATGCGATAAGTAGTCATTAAAACTCCTGTACCCTGGAGTTCAAACAAGCATACGAAGACAATTAGGAAGTTAGACATTATTTTTATTGAACTACAGACATTGTAGATGTGATATAAAATAAAAATAAATAAATAAATAAATACTCTCAATAATAGAAGGTAAATTAAAGCAGCGAACAATTTGCGGAGCAGGCCACTGTCAAATTATTCTCTTACCTTCTGGTAGCTCGAGACGCAGCACCACCTTAGGGCTTCCATGACACAAAACCACAAATCCTTTTGGACTCTTCGTTTTCTCTACATTCCTATTTTCGTCCTTGGTATCTCGTAGCATTAGCTCAGAGAAGGAACTCTCGGAACACTTTTCTGTGCTGTTCCAATGGGCACTTCATGCAGAATAGATTCATGTTTTTGTGCAGTGCGGCATACTTCATGAAACGTGGCACAGTCGTCTTGGCGGTGCCAGAGAGACTGCAGACGTACATCGCTGAAATAAATAAAAAACTGCAATTACCGAAAGAAATAGAAAAGTCTGTTATAACGGTAAGCACTTCTGTAAAGCTCTAAAGAGAAAGGAAAGGAGGCTAATGCCTGACTGTAACAGACATTTTTGCCAATTCAGAGAGAATGAATCTTTAACATTAAATACTATACCTAATTGAAAGACATTCCTAATGCTTTCAAAAAGCCTTTAAAGGCATGCGCATTTGCACGGACGTGAGGCTAAGCATGCAGACGAATAACACCAGAGCACGTGGGCGCGCTCAGTGAACCGCCATTGCAGAAAGTGTTTACGCAAGCAATCAACAATGCATGCGGAATGACGTTCGCAATGACGGTTGCTTCGCGTCGACTATTTCAATATTTGGGCTAGCGAGCCACCAAGTTGCGATTTCTGTCACACTTTTTTCGTTACCAGGAATTCATTTATAAATGGCACGTGGTGGGGAAATTTGTCCAATGATCTGTATCAATCTGGGAAAACTTGCCACCTGAGATGGAGCAAACTGTCCTTCGTTTTATGAAAAGCAGAGGGTCAATTGGTTTATATTTTTACTGAAAAGCTCTTCGAGTTGGGCTAAGCTATTGGGCCAGAAGACGAGTTGCACTGCCTGCAGGGCCGTAGCCAGAAATTCTTTTCGGGGGAGGGGTTCAACCGCTCTTTATGTAGTATGTTCGTGCGTGCATATTTACGCATGCTGAATCTAACAATCAATTGGGGGGGGGGGGTTGAACCCCCACCCTGGTGCGCCAATTCCTGCCTATTACTTGCTGTAAACTATACATAGCATGAAATTTGCTTCTCCGCAAAAGAGCAACACAATACATATGTTCGAAATCTATAGAATATTGTGAATGTTTACAAGTCGCCGAACATTTCTAATGAGCAATTCGCTTCATTCAAGGAGTGATGCGCTTAAAGAAGTAGATGTTATTTTTTCAGTGGTAATATTAGCCTAATTACAGTTTGTTTCACATGGCGTCATTTGGCAGGAAACAACACCGTCAAATAAACAAAGCCCATCTGTCGCGGTAAAACACACAGACCATTCAGTCATATGCCAGTCGTCTGAGCAGTTCGGGAGCCGCTGTTATCTGCCAAGCTGCTCTTTTTGTGGCCTACATGTCGATAGCGCGGATGTATAGAACGGATGTCCTTCTAAAGCTGTCGACCAAAACGTGCGCATGTTTTTTTTTTTTTTTTCAAACGCCCTAAACCTCAAGCGCGACAGAACGTGAGCCTCAAAGAGCTAAAAAATTTTGCGTTCAGCGGCGAACACATCTCGTGCACACATCTCTAACACACTTGGTTGCGTCATTCAAAATTTGTGTCGGTACTTTTGTTCGACGATGGAAGTCTAATAACTACTGCCGCCAAACACTGGTGAACAAAACGGGCGAGAGCCAACGAAAGATTCATGCGCCCTTCAATACGCCAGTAAAAACGAAGTCCGCCTCTCCGAAAACGGGATTCTTTAAAGGTAGTCACGATCGATGTCCACAATAAGCCTCCACGCACGGCTAGAACAGCGGCGTCGGCGCTCACTCAGAGATCACATGTGACATGTGCCACGATTCACCGCCTGTACTACGAGCGCACTTGAGCCCACTTTCCAGAGGTGTTCACGGCTTCACGCCGTTGTGTGTAAACCACGGATAACAACCACATATCTAACATGAGCTTCAGCAGGGAACACGTCAATCCGAACGCGCCGAGCTTCTCCTACCGAGGAGAAGACGTGCTCCACCGCAACGCAGGCGGAATGCGATGACGCAAGGTAGCGCGTGTACACGTCGAGCCGTGCCCCATTGGCTAGTCAATCGAGGTATCAGTTTACCGAGTGGATGTGCCCCACACGTCCATTCGGTAAACTAGGTTTACCTAGGTTATCTATCTTCCGCCAGGAACTTAAAGCTTCGTAAGGAAGGTCATCCAGTGATACTACGCCAAGAAGCTACGCGTTCCACATTCCCGCCAGCAATGTCAAGACACACAGCATTATACAACCAAGCAGAACTTATCATGCAATGACCACTACAAAACACTAAACACCGTACGCCAAGCCACATATCATTGCTTAGGGCCATGTTCACTATGCAGGAGAAAGCTACCTATTACACGTAGATAAACACACAAAAAAACAGAATACACAGGTTTGATGTAATAAATAAACAAAGCGGGTAAGGTGAACAAATACCTCTCATTATTCTGTACAGCGAAACCTCGTTAATGGCTGCCCGCAGAGAACGCACATGAAGTGCGCTGCGAACGCTGTAGTATGCGCTCTGCAACCGTCCAAGTCAGCGGCGTAGCCAGAAATTTTTTTCGGGGGGGGGGGGGGTTCAACCATACTTTATGTACGTTCGTGCGTGCGTTTGTATGTGTGCGTGCTATATACGCAAGCAAAATTGAAAAATTTCGGGGGGGGGGAGGTTGAACCCTTCAACCCCCCTCTTGGCTACGCCCCTGGTCCAAGTACAAATTCGCATACCTTGACGTACGCTGCCGCTAACAGCAAAGAAATAAATGGGGTACAACAGCAGGCGTTCCCTCAAGCACCCACTTATAAAGCCTCTTCAGTATTTCTACCAAAGCATGGAAGGAATTCCGGCTCTCGCACAACGTTGTGGTCGCGCGCGCTGCCGACGCAAAGCTGAATTAGAAACTACGCGAGAGGGAATTTCGAAAGCGGGCAGGCATATCAACGAGTTCTTGTAAGGAACTCTAGTTAGAAGCAAACCACTCACCTTTCAATGACAGACGCACAAAACGCAGGAGCAGGACTGTGCCGTAGCCGCGCTTTACACTGCAGCCATGCGTAGCCGCGCTTCGACGTGAGCGGTAGCCATCTTGTAAATGTAGGAGCCCGCGAGGCAAGAACGTAGAACCGCAGAAAAGGCTCTGAATATTAATAAATCAAAATAGCATTGTGGGAATAACTAGAAAAACATGAAATTTTATTTCATGGACATTTGTAATCTTGGAAGTATTTAAAACTGTGGAGGTTCAATTTCGAGTCGTTTGTTTTGCTGAAGGTCGCGAATAACAGGAAATTTCGGTTTCTGTTTTTAGCAGATTTCCTTCATGGCACATTCACAGAAAGTTTCTTTCGTGGTACAGAAATTTCATGTATTTTATCTGTAAATTTACAACTATTATTTCCAGTGTGTATTAGTTAACGGTGAAAGCGTAATCAGACAACGAGGTGTGATAGCCAGAAGAGCGTCGCATATCGGATGCAGAACATGGTCGCTACATCCCGCGGCCTGTTAAAATCTGATTGAACACCAAGCGCCGGACTAGAGGGATACCCAAAGTGCATCGTGCCGCCCCGTAGCCCGGCCGGGATTTTTCTCGGGGCGAGCGCGTGAGCAGGGAACGCGGTGTTCCCAGGTGAGGCAGGCGCGCGTCGCAGAGCTATTTTTGGCTTGGATTAGCGTGATGCTATGAGTGAGACAGACGCTTAATACGACGCTTGAGCTAAGGTCGCCACCTGGTGGTGTGTTAAGACATTTACAAAGCTGAACTTCTATTGAAAAGGCGTCGGATGGGATGGAGGTGTAACGCGTTGCAGGTGCTAATCGCGGAGGCCTTCGTAATGAAGAATTACTTTACCTTACCGCTCCGAGAGGGCAACACCACCCCGCCGACCGGGAAAGTGGTACATATAAAAGGCGCGTATGTAAAGCCTATACAGTCTGTGACCGTGGCGTAGTCGATAGCGTTTCCGGCATGTGTTGTTGAGGACCGAGTGGTCGTGGGTAGGACGGCCCCCTTGACGGAGCTTTTTTTCTTTGCCGTCTTATCGTGTAAGTTTTTTTACGTCATTACCGTGACGGAAAGACGTCACTGAAGTCTTGGTGGAACCTGGCATGAAACAATTTCCTGTTAAAAAAATAAAAATGGCCTTTTTGAGAAAACTATTTTCAAAACTCGGTGTTTTTGGTAAGTCACTTCTGTTTGAGCGAAATTATCAAGTGAGAAGAAGGGCGATAAAACCAAGGAAAATATTTTAAAAGAAAGCGCAAGTATGAAAGTTAATATGTGCTGCTTTTTATTATCCTCACACGTTTGCAGCAATAAATTCTTGAAATAGAGGTATTTTGTGCTATCTGCCACGTTTGAGATTTTTTTATTAAAATTGCTTTGACAAGCAAGGGAATTGATAGGCTCCTGAGATTATATTTCACGTGTTCTTTGAGAGGAATAAATATTGTCAGTAAGAAGTGCACCGTTCTTTGCCTAGCTGCACTGAAATTTCAGAAATCGTGAAATTGGCGGAAAAGTGTTTTTTGCGGCGAAAATTTATACATTTCTTTTCAGGCGAACAAAATTTTTGTTCGCAAAACTAACTTCGAATCCACTGTTATGGGTCTAATGCCTAGACGTACAGTAAATTTAATCAAAAACGGGAATGGCAACCGGGACCTCGTGTTCGACCTTATCTGGACACAGCCTTCAGTAGCTTTGTATTGATGCTTAGTTTATTCGGGTTAAAAATCAGCGTTCTGCTTTGTCAAGTTTTACAGCGAAAGCGGTTATGAGATCATTTCAACAGCCGTTTACGGCGCCGTAGTTGTCCGCCGCCGCCGCCGCCGCCACCGCCACCGCCGGTGTCCGTAACCACTATCGCTCGAAATAAGAAAAAAACGAAATAAGAAAAAATTTCAGTATGGAACGTGGTTCGAACCTGGGCCCTCTGCGTGGGAGCCCAGTATTCAACCTCTGAGCAATGCCGGTGCTTGAAACCGCTTTGCAAAAAGGTCCTATGCAGTCTTCATGTCGGGAAGGAACCACATGAACATTTTCAATATAGCGTGGTAGAGGCGTAAAATAAGCACCAAGCGTCACACAACGCGAGTTCTGTAACCAGGCGTCACACAATGCGAATTGCGCAACGAGAAGGTTGTTTAATGCTTCCAACCCATTACAAAGGGCTCTGTCATAATTCATCGTCATCAGGCATAGCATCAACAAGTGCGCATAATGCCTTACATGCGTGTAGCAGGTACCACGGCTCTTTGTAGAACGACGAAAAATAGCACAGTGCCTGCTGCCCTGCTTTTAAAAAATTACAACTATTTATAGCTTAGTGCAAGTGCACTTGTATTGGTCGCAAGTGCACTTGTATTTGTTGCCAAGGAAGCCCAAAAGCACATGATCCATTTCCTTGGGGTCTCAGTAAAGTTCTTCGCCCCCCTCTCTCTCCCACGTCAACGTATGTTATACAGCATGGCGGGAGCAGGAAATTGCGACCGGGCGTCACCCAGTGCAAATTACATACCTGGCGGGCCGTTTAGAGCTTCCAACCCATTACATAGGGCTGAGCCATAATTCTTCATCGTCATCAGTCGTCGCGTCAACAAAGTGCACATAATGCTTTACAGACGTGTAGCTGGTGCCTCGCTTCTCCGTAGAATGACCAATAATGACTTAGTAGGTGCTTCCCAACTTCAAACAAATTGTGATTTATGGCGTAGTGGGTACCTTGCTAGTGTACTTGTATTAGTAGCCCCAAGAGAGCTTACAACGTGCTCTAGAAACGCCGCTCTTCCAGCTTTCGCTCTGACTGTGCGGCGGTTTCAGCGCAGGCCTGGTGTTTTTTTTTTTTTGATAATTGCCAAATGTAACAAAAAAGTTGATCTTGAGATATCGTGAGTTAAAGAGGAAAATAAGTATATTTCATGATTTGTTGAACGAGAAGATGTGCTGAACAATTTATTTAATAGAAATGGGCCATATAGTCCTGACATCAATAATTTTTTCGCTTGTTTTTTATTTTCTTTGTTTGCTGGCTTGTTCTGCCATATCTTTTGTGTCTCTTTTGGCGAAATATTGTCGATGGCAGAAAGTATCATCCAAACATATCGCAGAGTTGCGTCTCGGTGATATGCGAAACGGCCTTGAGAAAGTTCATTACTTCAAGTCGAAGTATCGGAACTGGCTCGAAAAATCACACATGCAGAAAACGCGGCGTCTGAATAAGTTGGTACCTGGCCCCAGTTTAAGCTCTACTTTTCACCGGTGTGACTATATTTAGATACGTGAGAGACTACTTGATTCTGATTGACAACTCACGCGCAGTACACGCGAAGGGAAGACATTTTACATGTCTTCAAATGAGAAGGGATGCGACTTGTATGAACATGTGACATGGCGCATGCTGATAGGTTGCAGTTCCTCGTAATGGGGGGGGCGTCAGGGTAGGCCCTATACCTCCCATGTATTTCAAAGCTTATTTTAGATCCATTTTATCAGAAGCTACTACATATCAAGCGCTCGGATTTATTTCACTTTATCTGTCGGCGTCTGTCGGCGTGGAAGAAGAATTATTAATCGTGAAGCATTTCTTAGCGAACCTTTGGCAGTTTGAGCGCGTCTATCTATCTATCTATCTATCTATCTATCTATCTATCTATCTATCTATCTATCTATCTATCTATCTATCTATCTATCTATCTATCTATCTATCTATCTATCTATCTATCTATCTATCTATCTATCTATCTATCTATCTATCTATCTATCTATCTATCTATCTATCTATCCATTCAGCCACCTACGTCTCGGTGCTCTCATGATCGCCTCCTTAACTTTGTGTCGACCAAAATTGACATTGGACGGTGAGCGTAAGAGGAATGGCGAATGACATGAAGAACCTGAAAAGCCCGTCGCGTACGTCGTCAAAGCCTTGCCTCCAGACAAGTGTGGCACATGCCCGTTTACCACGGGCCGTGGTGTACGGGTATGCGGCACTGTTGATTCACAGCTTATATCTAAGGAGGAACGGCGAGAACAAACATTAATAATTGAAATGTGAGAGTGTTATGATAAACCGACATCGGCAGCGTGGACCCTACGAATGCAAAGAATAAAAATTAGGCTCCTAGCAGAAATCGAGCCCAGGAATTCCGTGTGGTATGCAGAAACTCTACTGCATAGCCACGCCAGGTCTATAAACTGGTTTGGAAAAACAGCCTATGCAGGCGTAATGACGGTGCAACGACAATTGTGTTTGTGGTGCTGGCTATCTAATTTTAGAAGAAAGCAGTAAGCACTACATATGTACTCCTACGATGAAGGCGTGATATCGAAATAACGTCGGTGGTTCCAGTGTTGGCTCCACCTTTATAGCAGTCAAAACATTACATTTGTGTTCCTATGATTCAGCAAGCTGTATTGAAGCATTGATCGACACCGGTGAAAAACATTACAAAAGTTACGTTTGATATTGACATTATTGCGCCATAAAGTGCACTTAGTTTCGGTAACACTGACGTATGTACTCAGAGGTGAGGATTGACGTTACGTCGCACCATAAGTTACCTTTTAAACGCCAGTGTTTTTGACATGCCTGGTAAGCCCACGATGTGCACATAGCTACTACACTCACAAAACACGTAGACCGCCTCGTAACGCTTGGCTGACAGCCTTCAAGTACTCCATAGATGTAGTCGTTGATTGCGTCGCATGAAACCGATTCCCAAAGCGCGTGGGATCTGCCGAATTTTTATTTTATTAAAATGCTGACATTTTCAGCAAAGCAAGTATTTTTTTCATTATTTTTTAAAAACAACTGCCAAAAACGAGACCTATTCCACTTAGGTACAGTCGCGCTCAATATGAATTGCAACGCACACTCTGAGAAAAAGAAACAGTATAGGTGACTCTTTTCGGAGAGTTCTGACTAGCCACCTATACGACTCTCTTTAAAGAGTCACGGTGACTCTCTAGGTGGGTCAGGGTTGGCGAGCTCTAGGAGAGTTCCCTAACCCTCTAAAAGGAGTGGAAGGACTCTTATCCGAAGGATCACGCTAGCACATAAGAGGGAGTCAGACGACTCTTGCCGGTAACACTCTTATGGGGCTCACGTGACCCACACCGACGGGTCAAGCGACTCCACAACTATAATAAGCTACTCATTTGGCCCTTGCTCTAGGTTTGCACGACTACTGTTGGAAATAGTGAACTATTTTTTTAAGCAAGTCCAACAATACTTGCCATTGTGCCCAACGACTGCAAAAAAATAATACTTCAATTTTAGCATTATTTTATTAAAGCTCGTCAAAACAACACACCTTTTCCAGCAAAGTAACATCGAAAGCGCAAGAACATGGTCTGTGGTTTCCAATTAAGGAGTTGAGGTATTCCTTATTTATGTGCTTGTATAAGTATAGCCAACTAAAACGTGTGACTGTGATGGCCATAGCGTCATATGGTGCAAAATAAACTGCCGATATCGGCCTCATGTTACCGTATTTATTCCTTATGTTTATGAAAAATGCAAACGTGGTGACGGCTGGATCATGACACTTGTGACTTCCTATCTTGTCGCTCCTATTCAGCTTCAGCAGCCATGAAAAATGGTATCTGACAAGCAGAACGTGATATTACGATGAGAAAATGGAAATGTAGTGAGAGTTGACAAAACCGACACAATTAGTGATTTACACAGGCATAATAAAGACTGAGAAAGAATCAAGAAATGCAACCAGGCATGGTAAGGAACCAAGTTTTTTCCCGTTATCGTGTAAAACAAAACTTGATAATAGTAGCTTTTGTAACACGTCACGATAACAAAAAAGAAGTTCCTTGAATCGTGGCTTAGACGTAGGTGAGCGGTTACATGATGACACGTGCGTATTCTGCACTGTACCCTTATATGTTCTTGCCGCGCTTTTATTACCAGCCTTTTATGGTATGAGTAGCATATTTGATCGCGGATAAAAGGTTTATTGCTCGGTAGCGCTGTGTATGCGTCATTCTTCTTTGTCCCTGTCGTCTTGCCTTATGCGTATGAATTATTGATCCTAAGCCAGCAATGTGTTCTGGCCCCTTTTCAGCCCCGCTACGAACGAAAATCGCATCAGAGGTTCACTTCATCAATGCTGTCTTTGTGCCGTTAAATGGGTGTCATCACAACTGCCTCAGGATGTCAACAGAGTACCTCCACCAACAACTACATGGGTTACTATTTCTATGTGGCGCCAGTGAGCATTATGAACCGCACCCTGCATATATTTTTTTATCTTAATCTCTGTTTTGAAGTAAATCTTGTCGCATAAACGCCCATATAGCGAGCGCATGTTTCCTTCGAGCACCCTTTTACAAAGAGACACGATTGAACAGCTGATCGAGGCATGTAGGACAATAGGCTGTGTCCAGGGAATAGAACTCAAGCAGCAATGCGCGTCTTGAAACAGTAGAGATGAGTATATATCTTTCATTCACTTAGTCGCTTTGGGTCGTTAAACCTTGTTCAAACCAAACTATGCCTTTTCTTTCGAAAGCTATAGGATGGATCATAAGACTATTTAGCCTCGGCGATTTCATCTTGTAAACAAGCTTTGTATGAGGTTTGAAAGACATGCGCGTATAGCTGCTCCTATATTCAAACTCTTTGTAGAAGATCTGAACGCCTGACACTTGCATTCTCAGATATACAATTGAAGCCCACATAGTTTATAGAGAATGGGGCTTCCAAACAACAAAGCATGTTTATCAGTTTCATACCTCTCGTGAAACATACGAAACAGATAGGAATTTGCAAGGAAGTCAATTCGTCGCTTCTCTTCTTGCGACACTAAGTTATCTGCGGTACTTTTCAAGTTCACCAAGGAGTGCGGCACATGTTTGGGCTCGGGAAGTCGCGCCTGTAGAGATGGTGTGTGCTGCTGTTATGCAGTAATAGAGCTCCAACGGTTAAAATATTTACGTGCCATCTATTTCCACCAAATGTGTTCTTCCTCTTCATCTTCATTTCCTGAGTGATGGCTCACATTGCATGAATCCTCACGTTGCACAAGTTGCATGAATCGGATTACCATGGTTCAAAAGCTATATTGCAATTAAGCAATCAAATGCTCTGACCTTGAAGTCGCCCAATGTGGCTTGGCAGAGGAGAACCAAAAACTGGATATTCCACGAAATAATAATAACTGAGAAGTTATGTATGCATTCTCTAAACATGTCACGATTTAAGCTGAATGAATGATTTACTTTCCATTTAGCGCATTTAGGCAACGTAAAATTTTCAAATGCAAACGGTTTCGCAAGGTGTCATCCAGTATTTCGAATAACACTCTGCACCAGTCCCAGTCTTTGGCCGAGTGCTGGTAGATCTATGAGATCATCGATGTTGTACACTGTAAAGCACAGAAAAGTTGTCCCACAATCGACCAAGTTGTACACAAAAAGGTGGGCCATAACTCTTTCTGCTTCACCGGAAGTGTCTTCCTGAAAAGGATATTAAATAAAGAGGTCAAGTAGGCTTTCCGCATCCCCGTTATTGAATGTTTTACTAAACACCCTTGGTTGACTACTTTTCCTTCTTATTTTTCAAAAGTTTTTGAAACAGCGCAAAATATATAGGAAAGTAAAATTGTACTTGCTATGTTCCCTTCTGAGCTTAGCATGTAAGATGCAGCGCACTGTTATTCTCATTACATGTTGAAAAATACTGTACAGAAAAGCGGCGCGGGTTAGTTTGTTAATTTTATTTGCCAGGTCCTCAACACATCTGCAAATAACGAGGTACGACTGCTAGTTCATAGGGTTTACTATTTTTTCATCACATGTAGGCTCACAAAAATGTAAGTCTCCCATCCTCGAAACTTACAGCAAGTTCTCTCAAATGAATATATAAAACGAGGCCACATGTGACAAAACACAGGTCTATCTAACTATATATATATATAGGTCATGCCATGCGAAATCCTCCAGCGTTTTTCCGACCATCACAACTATGGCTGAAAAAAATTCCACGTTTTTCTTGAAGTTCGAAACTCGCTCTGCTCGTTTATTACTGTTGCGAAACATTTTCCCGCCTATATGTAAGAGCGTGTAATTTTACGCCGACTGAGCTAAAGGGCATTAAACAACGTTTTTTTTTCAAAGGATGTATATGGGATGCACTCAATAAGATGGTATTAACGGCAAGTTAATGAAGTGATGTAACTGTAAAAATAATGACTGATTTATGTATATGGATTCTTCGAGGTCTTTTCGCACAAGCAAAATTGAATAATGTTGCAAAGTTTCATATTTTTCTACAGGAACAAGGCAAACTCAAACAGGAGAAATGAATTATGTACTGGTGGCCTGTTCGACATGCTACAAAAGAAAAATAATTTAGTCGCTGAAGGTATAGCAGATCGTCTAAAAAATTGCGAATTTCACTTTTTTTCAAAGCCCTGTATTCAGCATCAAAAAAAAAAAAAACGCCAGGCCTGCGCTAAAACCGCAGCACAGTCACAGCGAAAGCTGGAAGTGCGGCGTTTCTAGAGCCCCTTGTAAGCTCTCTTGGGGCTACGATACAAGTACACTAGAAAGGTACCCACTACGCCATAAATCACAATTTTTGTGAAGTTGGGAAGCACCTACTAAGCCGTTATTCGTCATTCTGCGGGGAAGCGAGGCACCAGCTACACGTCTGTAAGGCATTATGTGCACTGTGTTGACGCGACGACTGATGACGATGAAGAATTATGGCTCAGCCCTTTGTAATGGGTTGGAAGCTTTAAACGGCCGACCAGTTATGTAATATGCATTGGGTGACGCCCGGTCGCTATTTCCATCTCCCGTCATGCTCTATAACATACGTTGACGTGGGAGAGAGAAAGGGAGGGGGGCGAAGACCTTTACTGAGACCCCGAGGAAATGGATCATGCGCTTATGGGCTTCCTTGGCAACCAATACAAGTGCACTTGCGAGGAACCCACTACGCTATAAATCATTGTAATTTTTTAGAAGTAGGGCAGCAGGCACTGTGACATTTTTCGTCATTCTACGGAGAGCCGTGGTACCTGCTACGCGCATGTAAGGCATTATGCGCACTTTGTTGATGCTGTGCCTGATGACGATGAAGAATTATCGCAGAGTCCTTTGTAATGTGTTGGAAGCATTCAACAACCCACTCGTTGCGCAATTCCCATTGTGTGACGCCTGGTTACAGAGCTCGCGTTGTGCGACGCTTGGTGCTTATTTTACTCTTTAACCACGCTATATTGCATATGCTAATGTGGTTCCTTCCCGACATGAACCCTGTATAGGACCTTTTTGCAAAGTAGTTTCAAGCACCGGCATGGCTCAGAGGCTGAATACTGGGCTCCCACGCAGAGGGCCCATGTTCGAACCTCGTTCCATCCTGGAATTTTTTTCTTATTTCTTTTTTTTTCTTATTTCGAGCGATACTGGTTACGGACACCGGCGGCGGCGGCGTATAACTACGACATCAAGAACGGCCGGTGAAATGATCTGATAACAGCTTTCGCTGTAATACTTGCCTTGGTGGTCGGACTAAAAATATGCACGATACTTCATTTGAGAGCTCTATATATTAGCTGAACATTGCCAAAGTTACAAAAGCCTTTTTCTGAACTTGAGAAATATTTTTTTTTGAAATTTTGTATCTCCACCAGCTTTTCAGCGATGTAACTCAAGCACCATGAAGCACACACAACGGCAATATTCAGTCCATGCCCAACGAGCTGGGATGCAGACGTCAAGCATGGTACTGTCTATAAAGCAACGCCATTTCCTTTTCCATTGCTTTATAGAGAGTATTATGCTTCACGTCTGCATCCCAGGTTTTATGTATATATATGCGGTAGAAAACGAGGTCGACAAACGTGCGAAACACAGGTTTGACTAGCGTTCCGGCAGCCCTACTGCCGAAACGTAAATAAAACTTGTGTTTCTCAAGTTGGTCGACATCTTTTTCTACCGCATTTTATACCGGATCTATGGAATTTGACCCCACCATATTTATATATATATATATATATATATATATATATATATATATCTGTGTGTGTGTGTGTGTGTGTGTGTGTGTGTGTGTGTGTGTGTGTGGTGTGTGCCCAGGGAACTACACCAAGATTAGAATTTTGAGGTGGGACAGGAAATGGATGTCAACAAATGCAGTTTACCGTGACTACTGGCTACCTCGTGCAAGGGAAGTTGGTAAGAGGAATGACAAATAATGGAAAAGAAACATTACAAAAGAGAAAATGAACAAAATGGAGGTAAGTGTGTAATGCCTTTCAAAGCCAGAGCAAAATGCTTGTTCAAAAGACTACCTAGAGGAGCTTGGGGCGAACGTTGATTTTTATTTATTTATATTTACTTATAAATACTGCGGTCTAACTTAGACATTAGCAGAGTGGTACATAAATATAGGAAACGTACATTTGGGCAAAAAAAGAACGACAAGCAAGTCAATGCAGTCTGAACAGGTTACAGAACACTTCAGATCAAATGCTCTTCAAAGGATACCAATGATTTTTGGGTTACAGCTTCATTAGACAGGTTATTCCAATCGTTTATTGTGCGAGGAAAGAAAGAATATTTAAAGGAATTGAATATCTGCATTAAATGCTAGATTGTTTGTGAATGTCGGCTTCTAGTTGCGTAACCTGTAGATGAAATCAAGATATGTGATGTGTTAGTTTTGTTATGACCATTCACCAACTGATAAAAGAACTTCAGTCTACAAACACGGTTTCTTTCAGTAACAGGTGGCAAATTACCTTTTTTATCAATTCGCTAATAGAGCTGCAACCATATGACTTGAAAATGAGTCTTAGAGCCTTTCTCTGTATTCTTTCTAATTTTTCAATGTTTGGTTTTGTAGGGTTCCCAAATTTTCACGGCGTACACTAGCATAGAACGGATAATTGATTTGTGTGCATGCAAACGCACCTGAGGGGTAGCTAACTTGAGTGCACGCCTTAAAAACAACAACTTTCCCAGGGCGCTGGCTACAACAGAATTTAGACGTCTGTTCCAGGAGAGTTTGTTAGTACATAGAAATCCTAAGTATTTGTAGTGGTCAACCTCGGAATTACCTCGATCGCTAGTGAGATATGTATAGGGCCATGTTTTCTGTTTGTTAGTGATTCTCATAAAAGCAGTTTTTTTTTCAAAATTGACACGCATCTGCCACTGCTCACAAAATAAAATAATCATCGCAAAATCATCATTTAACCTCGCCTGATCCTGTACAGAACTCACAGTTTGATACAAAACGCAGTCATCTGCCTACAACCTAATATTCGTTGAAATGTCTTTAACAATGTCGTTTAACTAAAATAGAAAAAAGCAAAGGCCCGACAACGGACCCCTGGGGAACGCCAGAATCAATTGAGACATCTTCCGAAGAAAACTGATTGAACGATACAAATTGGCCACTATTTGAAAGATAGGCCCTAATCCAATTTAATATTTCTTCATTGTTGATTATAAGGCTTAGTTTATGAATCAATTTTTTGTGCGGCACTTCATTAAATGCTTTTTAAAGTCCATAAAGAAAACGTCCACCTGGTTCCCTTTATTCAAAGCCTCTCCGAAGTCATGTATAATACCAATTAACTGGGTAGTGGTAGAATATACCCACCGGAAACCGTAATGAGCATTTGTTAGTACTTTATGTTCTTCAAGAAAAGTGGTTATGTGTTTACGAACTATACGTTCTAGAATTTTGCATGCTGTGGAGGTTCGTGATACTGGGCAGTAATTTGTAATTCATTTTTATCACCTGCTTGATGAATGGGCTTGATTTGGGCAGTTCTTCAGTCATCCGGCAAGACGCCTTCTTTTAAAAACTTCGTGAAAAGCACATGCAAAAACTTGGAGCACCATTCTGCGTATCGCTTCAAGAAGGTGTTATGTACTCCGTCAGGTCCAGCTGACTTTTTAACATTCAGGTTTAACAATATTGCCACGTGGGTTTCTCATTATCACTTTTGCTGTATTCTGCTTTACCCCATAAAGACTGTCAGCAACGCTCAGCGCGAACCGCGCTTCATTGTTCGAGAAGCTTCGCGATCATTGTAGATGGCTTTGCTAAGATTGCGCGCAAGACGCGCACAATCGAGCTTATTCTAGAATTTGCGCGACAGCCAGCGATAACGCTGGAATATTTGACGGCATATGTTTAAATGCCCACGTGCTTCACGGCCTGTCAGGTGATCGACGGTCGACGCTCTGTTCGCCTCTATCAGTGTATTGCTCCAGTTTAACTTTCAGTTTCCCGGCCACAAGCGCGGCCAAATAAAGAGTTTCATCTCTGACTGCTGCCTTCGTCGACGTCACGACCACCTGACATCTGGCGGAGGTATTCTTCGTCCATGTTCCGGAAGCCCCCGTCAGGACGTGAACCCAGTCCACGTCGCGGAGAATACATCGAAGCCAGCTACGACCAGCGAGCTAGCCGTAGGCAACAAGGTCTACAACCGGAGTACGGGCCTCTACCTGTCAACACCAGCAACACCCCGACCATGCCCACCACATCAACGACGGCAACAGCTCCCATGGCGCCTGCACCTGTGCTGCTACATCAACCGAGGGAGCCACCTACCTTCCTCGGGTCACCGTTCGAAGACCCGGAAAGTTGGCTTGAAAGGTACGACCGCGTCGCTTTTTTCAACAACTGGACTGATCCCGAGAAGCTACGGCACGTGTACATCGCCTTGGAAGACGCCGCTCGAACATTGTTGGAGAACCCAGAGGCCACGCTCACAATCTGGGACCTTTTTCTTGCCGCGCTCCTGGACACCTTCACGAGCGTCGTCCGGAAAGAAAGAGCCGAAACTCTGCAAGAGACTCCTGAGAGCTGCCGAACGAGAACATCGGCATGATGTACACTGAAGAAATGGTCCGCCTTTTTCGCCATGCTGACCCCGCTATACCGAGGAGAAGAAGATCCGCTTCCTAATGCGAGGAGTCAAGCAGGAACGCTTTGCCGGCCTTGTTCGTACCCCACCTAAGACGGTCACGGAATTCGTCTCGGAAGCCACAGGGATCGAAAAGGCGCTTGAAATGCGTGCGAGGCAGTACAACCGCCGGATTCCCGCGACGACCTACGGGGAGGTTCAAGCGCTGCAATCCGACGACCTGCAAGACACGATCAGAGTGATCGTGCGGGAGGAGCTGCGAAAACTGTTGCAGTCCTCGCAGCCTCAAGTACACTCGATTACTGACGTGGTACGCCAGGAAATACAGCAATCCCTGGGAGCACCTCAACTCGTGCCGCCTGAGCCACAAGGGATCAGGTACGCTGCTGCACTCCGCCGCAGCCAGGGCTGGGCAAAGATACTTTGAAATTGTATCGCGATACGATACAAGATGCTCAGGCAAGAAGTATTTGAGATACAGATACAAGATACTATCATGATAATTGTATCTGATGCGATACTTGCCAATTGTATCTTAAGATACTTCGATACATTCGCAAGTTAGTTATTATATATTCATATGACGCAGTAGCAAACGCCAATGCACAAAAATGTCTGCTTGAAGTCCCTTAACTCTGACCAATTTTGTTTAATTTGAATGAAATGCCTTTAGTATCTTAAAAGTTTTGTCTGCCTTGCTCAAAGTACATTAGTTCAATTCCTAAACAACTTACCGGGGTTCACTTCCGAAACAACTTACCGGGAAGAACTTCAATAAGAAGCCTTCGCACGATGGTGCAAATACCGGCGTGGAGTTTAACCTGTCTGTATACCACCACTACGCAATACCTGATCACCGGACAGGAGTACAGCAGCAACAAAGCTGGAAGCGAGTTTTGTAACGAATGGTGTATACGGGACATAAAACCGCAATGGCTGTTCATATTCTACGTATCTGCTGGTGTAAAACATTCGTTATCAATAAACTCACTAACGTGCGATCTTTGAACAATTTTTCTTAAACAAAAGAACATCTGCAACCCTAAAACGTCTGAGACGTATTGTATTGTCACGTGGTATAGCGGCGACTAATATAGCGGCAGTCAAATTGTAGAAACGAAACTCTTTACTGAACCAATTTAAGGTAAGACAATAGAAAATTCATTGCCTTTTGAAAATTGCCTGAAATGGCTCGTTGGGACACTCATGAGAAAAACGGAGCATTTGGTATATATGTTTCTCGAATCCCTCATCTAAAATCTTTTCGAGGGCCCCCAAGCAACGTCTTTAAGATGGATCCTAATAATTTCCATTTTTATAACGCAAACTCAACTTCGCTGCTTTATTAAGCGGTAAGCAGAATGTTTGGTACTGTATACTCAAGACCCGCCATGGTGGGCTAGTGGTTATGGTGCTCAACTGCTGTCCCGAAGGTCACGGGCTCGAATCCTGGCCGCGGCGGCCGCATTTTCCATGGAGGCAAAAATGCTTGAGGCCCATGTACTTAAATTTAGGTGCACGTTAAAGAACCGCAGGTGGTCGAAATTTCCGGGGCCCTCCACGGCGTCTCTCATAATAATAACTTGGTTTTGGGATGTTAAATCTCAATAATTTTACTGTATAGTACCAAAGGCACGCCCATATAATTATATATTTGTTTTCAAAATCACCTTGGCAGAACAGTAAACTCAAGTGAAGTATAAATGTGCAAACAGTAGGAGAAATAACGAAGACATTTAAAAGTAACAATAAAACAGAGAGCTTATTTTGGCAGCGCGTTACAACAGAGATATTGCAGCGACCACACCGGAAAAAACAATAAAGAGACCTAGGTACGGAATGCAACAGAACAGGTAAGAAAGCATTAGTGCTAATAATCAAATTATGATTTCAAAAATTCTTTGAATATATAATTAGCACGAAAAGAAATAATATGGTACGCCGAGATATTTTTTGTTAGGTAAAGGCTTGTTCAATTAGATCGAACATCGGTATCAGTGGATCTATTGTCCTTCGAACGTTATTTACATATAGGTCAATGTCATCGCATGTAAGGCAAACTTACATCCACGAGATGCTTCAAATCGCTGATGTGTGAAAGCCATGAGACGCAAGGCAACTTCGTTCTTGCATGCTTCAGATTTCGTTACGAAGCACCACGCAAGAGAATCTTCAATTACGACACGAAAGCGGCATAATAATTTGCGTAATAGGCGCTGGACTCATTAGAGTACGCGACGCAGGACCGTGGCTAAGAGCAAGTGTCATAGAACTGACACAACTAAAAAGAACAAAAAATCGAGAAAACAAAAGTTATGTGGGCTGGACGTAGACGTTCGCGCGCTTGTTTGTGTGGAGACTGCGCGAGCTGCCACATGACTCTACTCCACCAATAGGGACCCGCAGACCTCGTCGCCTGCTCTATGTAGAAGACTCTGGCGGAAAAATAAAATTATGTTGCCGCCCTTAGTTTTATTCAGGTGGTTAGTGGCGTCAGTACCAGCTTGAGAACCAGAGTTCAGCCAGCGATAATTGCTTCGCATAGTGGTATTGCGATAGCGGTATCTTGTATCTTAAGATACACGATACATTATTGAATGTATCGGAAATACAGATACAGATACTCATTTTGCGAGACGTATCGCGATACAGATACAAGATACCCGATGAGTATCAAAGATAGTATCTAAGATACATGTATCTTCGATACTGCCCCGCACTGGCCGCAGCACTCCTCCTCGCCCGCGTCAAGACGCCGCGCCAAGGTAAATGTAAGTGGTAGCGAAGCTTCCATAGAAGCCCATACGTTCAGAAAATGGCTGCTCACCAGCTGGATGCTATGAGCGTCCCCTTTATAACGGGGCGGTGACATGTCTGCCACCAGGCTCGAAGGATAAAAAAAGAAAAAAAAAACTTCCTTGTTTCATGTTGTCCTAATGCCTTATCTACATTGATTAAATCTATGTTATTATAACAAAAAATATAAATTCACAGTCCATCTCTCTGCCTCTTAAGGCAGAATAACCTTTTTTCCCCCAATTATTTATTTTTGTACTTTATCTCTACTTTTCTGCCACCAATACTCTAACCGTCTCTTACTTATTTCTATCGCGGGCGTGTTCAGCTTTCCATTGTTGTCCCTAAAACCCAAGGCTTCATGTAGACTCGTGCCCACACGTATACCTGGGTGAATATCGCCACATTCAATCAGTACATGTTCCATCGTTTCCTTAGTTCCCCCGCAGCATGTACATAGTTCTTCTTCGTTACTGAATCTCGCTTTATAACTACGCGTTCTCAGGCAGCCCGACCTTGCTTCAAACAGTAAAGCGCTTCCCCTTGAATTATCATAAAACCTTTCCCTCCTTATTTCGTTTTTTTCCCTTTTCGGTAGTTACTCAGAGCCGGCTTCTTTTCCATCGCTGTCATCCAATAAGTCTTCTCCGCCTCTCTGACCTTCCGCTTAATGCTCCTTGTTGTCATATCGCCCGCACTGCCAGCCGTATATTTACTGGTGAGCCTCCTAGTTCTTTTTCTCCACTGCGTGTCAACGCTTTTTCTATACAAATACCTGAAAACCTTCTCTGCCCATCTACTCTTCTTCATTTTCCTCAGCCTCTCTTCGAATCTCATTTTGCTCTGCGCTTCCCTCACTTCAAAGCCTGTCCATCCCATATCACCCTTCACCGCCTCATTTGTCGTCTTCCCGTGAGCGCCCAAGGCGAGGCGGCCCACCGTCCTTTGATTTACATCCATTCCTGATTGCACCTCTGACTTCATGCACACCACTGAGTTCCCAAATGTTAGCCCCGGAACCATCACACCCTTCCACAGCCCTCGAAGCACCTCGTACCTATTGTATCCCCATAAAGCTCTGTGCTTCATAATTGCAGCATTCCTCTTTCCCTTTGCTACCGATGCTTTCTCTTGTACCTCCATATATCTATCCCCCTCATTTACCCATACTCCGAGGTACTTGTACTCGCTTACCCTCGGTATTTTTTGGCCCTGTATTAAGACCGTATGGTCTCCGTGATCATTGAATATCATCAATCCACATTTTGTTGCACTAAATCCTAGTCCTAGAGCCTCACACTCCCTTCCGCATATATCTGCCAGTCGCTGTATATCATCTTGACTGTCCGCAAATAAGACAATATCATCAGCATAAAATAGACCTGGAAGCTTCTGCTCAACCATCGCTCCGACCTGTTTGTGTGACAAATTAAATCCAATGTTGCTACCTTCTAGCGCTTTTTCCATCCTCGCCATGTACAGCATGAATAACAGCGGGGACAAAGGGCATCCCTGTCTCAGCCCCTTGCTAATTTCAACGCTGTCCTTGCTACTTATTCCTTCCCATTCTATACAAACTGTATTTTCTCGGTATATTTCTCTCAAAAGCTGTACACAGTCGTCACCTATGCCCACTTCCTTCAATATATCCCACAAAATTTCCTGATTAACGTTGTCATACGCCCCGGTGATATCTAGATAAGCTACGTATAAGGGCCTGTTTTCTATTTTAGATATTTCTATACACTGGGTAAGAACAAACAGATTATCGTCTAACCGCCTGTCGATTCGAAATCCATTCTGAAGTTCTCCCAAAATATCATTTTGTTCTACCCACGCTTCTATTTTTAATTTTACTGCCTGCATCGCCAACCTGTATAGCACCGATGTAATTGTTAGGGGTCTATACGAGCGAATGTTATCTTTTTCTCCCTTGCCTTTATAGATTAAGTTCATTCTACTTTTTCGCCAACTGTCTGGCATTTCCCTCTCCTGTAAGCACTTTTCTACGGCTTTCAGCAGTGCTTCTTTAGTGTTATGTCCGAGTTCGTTAATGAGGCTGACGGGAACCCCATCTAAGCCCGGAGTAGTGCGCTTAGGAATTTTTCCTTCGGCCTTCTTCCAATTGAAATTCTCTAGTACTACATCTTCGTCGGTTGCTCTCCTTTGCGTACTTTTACTCACCGGGGGAATCCCCTGGGGGACCTTTTTAAACGAATCGGCTGTTATCTTTCGAATGTAACCTAGCGCTTCATATCCTTCGAATTTATTTCCTCCTTCATCTACCATATGTTGTTGCATTGTGACAGACTTCCTACCCAGCGCTTTTAGGTGGCTCCAAAATATCCTAGGCGCGGCCTTCTTCTTTTCGCGAATCTCTGTCATCCAGCGTTCACTTTCACCTTTAATTTTTGCCTCGACTAATTTCTGCACAATGGATTTTTGCTCTAAATATATTTCCCATATTTGGTTAACTTCGTCCTGTGGCCGCTTCTCCTTTTTTGCCTGTCTGTGCTCCCGTGATGCCTGACGTCGCATCTCGATCGCTTCCCGGATTTCTTTGTTCCACCAACTTTTTGGCTTTTTCTTTCCTTTCCAACAAATAGTTTTCTTCTCTATTTCCATTTCTTTCGTGATTACATGTAGCAGCTCACTATACTTCCAGTCTTTGCCTGGTAGTTCGTCTACTTTTTCCTCGACTCTTGCGGCTATATTTGTTATTTGTTTGTCATTTAGATACGAGCTGCCAAACTTTGATTCTATGTTCTTATTTTCAGTTTTATATCCCATTTGTAATATTATGCGTTTATGATCACTACCCAAGCTGTTAATGCCTTCTTCGTCTATTCTCATGTCTCTAAGTTTGTCATATATTCCTTCTGTCATGAGACAGTAATCAATGCTCGATTGCCTGTTTCCGACTTCCCATGGGGCTTAGCGCCATCTATGTGAGGAGGGAGCACTTCCGGCGGAACAAAAAATACAGCGGATGTGACGCAGTATCCGGTAAAAAAAAGGGACGTCATTTTGTTGGCACTAGCGCGAAATTTGACCTCAAAATATTTTTCTTAGGCCCCTGATCGCTAACGACTCGCGCTACGGCGAGCCGGCAAGCCCTTGGCGAATGCGCTTGAAGCCAACGCTTGCTGAACTAATATCGACCCGTGACTAAGCAGCGGTGTTTAAGTGTACCGTCGTGCAATTCGCCTTGGTTTTACCAGGGAAACTTTATTCTCTGAGCTTTTATTCTGCGTTCGTGTCGTCTTCCACAGCGTGAATAAAGTAGGCAACAGCGTACCTCTCATGTTTTTAGCGTTGCTTATTTGTTTCGCACATGCGCAGGGGACTTAAAGAGCGCATTGCATGTGTGCTTCAGTTCTAACGAGAAGAAATGACGCCTGGTCACGCCAAAATAATGATATTTCAATTTTATTCAATGATCACAATAACGAAATTTCACACACCCTGCACAATGAGCAACAAATGTCATAATAAGTACAAAAAGTGCGTACATTACGTGCACTATGTTTTGCATTTTGTTCCGATAAATTAACCTTACGTGTAACGTGTCAAGACATGCGAAGTGTAGTGATTGTAGCGCGACAGATAACTTAGCGATCTGCTCACCGATAACAGGAAATATAGTGGGCACCGCGTGTTCACGAAGGAAACCGGGCAGCAGGAATGCTGATCCATGAAAAACCAGCAAGCACACTACTCCGAACCGTTGCCCCGGTGCCTTATCTAGAAGAGAGGGCTCGCCAGGCGTGCACGTGTTGCTATTGCATCCTTGGAACACCACATCGTTTCCGCGAGTACCGAGGAAAGCGTTTGGCGTGAAATGTTAGCCGCCTCGCGCCGTTGAACACTGTAGCCAACACGTTCACCAACGATGAAACGCACCTCGCAACTTCGCGCACGCCAAAATCAAATTCTCACCACAATAATTGACAGCACGCATGCAAGTGCGAAACACCAGAACACCTGAGGCCCTGAGGGGGCGTGTTGCCGCAGACGAACTTACGAACCCGCCTTTCCATGCACCGCAAGGGCTGCATTGAATGACAATGACGTGCGCCTCTCTTCAGGGGGCGCTAAGAAAAGGGTTTTTCGTAAGAATTAAACACTGTCGCACATTCTTGGCACATTGCCCCTACATAATTTTGTTCGGGAAATAAATGTAATTTGTAAAACATAAAGATTGCTTTACGTCTACAATAAAACTTGGTTTTTCGCTATTGGTGTTTGTTCCCTCCAAACACAGTCGCGCTTCAATCGCAGCACCCATAACTCCCCTTGCTGGTGTCGTTGGCAATAGGTTCTGAACCGTTTTTCGCCCGAAGCTTCGCGACCTATTTGAATCGACCTTGGCCGCGCCGCCGCAGCAGTTCCGCCGCCAGGTACCGCCGCCACCACCACCGACGCCATACCGCCCGCCGACAGGACAACGCTGCGCCCCCCGAAAGACCGACATTTGGCGTGCCCCTGGCAACTGACCGCTCTTCTATCACTGCGGGGAAGTCGGCCACACATACCACCGCTGCCAGTACCGTCAGATGGGCCTACGCGGCTTCGCCGTCAACGCAACGCCCCCACAGCGTCGTGAGCTGCCATGCGACATCGCCGACTACTTGGCCACCATTGAATGGGCTCCTCGACGTACGTCACGTTCGCCGTCGCCTGGGCGCTACCGTTCCCCTCAGCGACGACAGATGTACAGCTGCCATAACCGGGGCCGTTCCGCGAGGTCATATCCGGAAAACTAAGGGCAGCAACCCATGGAGGTGCGGTTGCTGTACGACGAACTACCGAAGAGCCTCCGCCGACGATGAGGACGACGCCGCGGCGAAACATTCAGAACACGACGCGAGCTAGACAGACTCCTGACGACGAAACCTCGCGCACCGAAGATCTGACGAGGCGACATAGAAGCAGCGGAACAAACCGACGCAGCCGTCATCTGACGCCACGGCCTAACCGCAACGCAAGACGACCAACTAGTGACCTCGACGTTCTGATCGACGGCCACAACGTCACCGCTCTCGTCGATACTGGAGCCTACTATTCCGTCATCAGTGGGCCGTTCGCCGCAATGTTGAAGAAAGTTAGGACTGCTTGGGAAGGCACCGAGATCCGGACCGCTGGAGGCTTTTTAATAACGCCGTCTGGAGTCTGCACAGCGAGAGTCACCATTAATAATCGCACTTATGCTGCGACCTTCGTAATCTTACAACATTGTTCGAGGGGTGTCATACTTGGCATGGACTTAAACCATCACGGCGCCGTCATCGACCTAAGAACCAAGTCAATAACTCTATTGTCGGAGAAAGCGACACCACCGGATACGAACCCCATGTCAACATGCCCTGAACGTGCTTGAGGATCAAGTCACCATTCCTCCTAGATCCAGCATCATAATTCCCGTCGGCACGGAAACGGCTGAATGCATGGAAGGTGTCATCGAGAGCGATCAGCGTTTGCTGCTAGACCATGACATTTGCGTCGCAAGAGGCATTGCTCGGCTATATGAATGAAAAGGAAGCGTGATGCTAACGAATTTCAGCCAAGAATACAGACACCTGAGTAGAGGCACGACAATTTTGTACATCGAAGAAAGCTTGGCTGACAGCGATGCGTTTGCCTTTTCAGATTCTGACGAAGCTCCAACGACAACCGCAATGCCTGAGCCATCCTTCGATGTAAACCCAACCTTCCCACCCGCCAACAGCAACAGCTCTGATGCCTTCTGAAGAAATACAAGGACTGGTTCTCGTCGTCATCACGGGTCCGGCAAACGCCCCTTACTAAACTCCGTATCATAACGGAAGAAAATGCTCGACCACTCCGTCAGAGCCCCTACCGAGTTTCGACGCGAGAAACGGACGCCGTTAAGAAACAAGTCGACGAAATGCTACGCGATGACATCATCCAGCCGTCCAAAAATCCGTGGGCGTCTCCTGTAGTGTTAGTGAGGAAGAAGGATGGAACCCTACGTTTCTGCGTCGATTATCGTCGCCTGAACAAAACCACGAAGAAGGACGTGTACCCTCTTCCACGGATAGACGACGCCCTGGATCGACTCCACAACACGAAGTACTTTTCGTCGATGGACCTCAAGACCGGCTCCTGTCAAATCAAATTCGACGAAAGAGACTGAGAAAAGACGGCCTGTTCGAGTTCAAGGTCATGCCCTTCGGTCTTTGTTCGGCACCTCCTACATTCCAACGTGTTATGGACAGAGTGCTGGCTGGCTTGAAGTGGGAGACGTGCCTGGTGTACTTGGACGATGTCGTTGTGTTTGCCTCAAGCTTCGAAGAACACCTCCGGCGCCTTGAAGCTGAACTTGAAGTAATCAAGACCTCCTGCCTCAACTTGAAGCCTGAAAAGTGCTGCTTCACGTGCGAGGAGCTCTCGTTTTTGGGTTACGTTGTCACCAGGGATGGTGTTCGCCCAGACCCGCGGAAAACAGCTGCCATAGCTGCCTTCCTGCCACCCACCGACACGAAAGCGGTGCGTCGTTTTCTCGGCTTGTGCGCCTTACAGGCGCTGCGTCAACGACGTTTCACGTATCGCCGAGCCACTAACTCAGCAAAGGAAGGCCGACGTACCATTGAAGTGGGAGACGGCGCAAATCGAAGCATTTGAAGAACTGAAACGACGCCTTCAGATGCCTCCGCTACTAGGGCATTTCGATTAATACGCCGATACGGAAATCCACACCGACGCAAGCAGGGTAGGACTTGGCGCCGTCCTTGTGCAGAAGACAGACGGGCAGGAAAGGGTCATAAATGTGACCCTTGTGTCATAAATGTATCACTGAAATGAGAATGTTGTTTAATCTTTCTCCAAAATTTTTCGGGAGATGATTTTATGAAAGCTGTGAGAGTTACCACAAAATATTTTTCTCTATCCTGTGAAATTTCTTCTTTTAACTGTTCTGATGCCCTATCTATGTCATTCTTAGTTTGATGACAGTTCGGTTTTAACGACTTTTTCTTTTTTAACCTTTTAAATTTGCGCTTTAAATGTATATATTCTCTAGAGTAATCCAAGGATTCCTGTGCACCTGTTTTTAGTTAAATTACGCACGAAGCTCTGTATACAATCTTGTACAATTGCTTTAAAAAGAATCCACAGCTCCTTGACACTGCACGTATTGTTTTGAAAACTTTCATAGATAAAGCTCAACTCATTAATTATAGATTCATTGTCTGCGTGAGTAAAATTAGGGAAGAATTTGTGTTCATTATGGTGATGTAAACTGTGATTTTTAAAATTAAAAGTAACAGCAAAGTGGTCCGAGATGCCATTCGCTGCTAGAACCAAAGTATCATTTGCCTTATTGCCACTTACAAACAATAAGTCTAGCACCGGTTCAGAGTTATTGTATTTTCTCATAGGTTCATTTACATCCTGTAGGAGATCGAACTCATAGGCAATGTCGGGTGCATCAGATTCAGGAGATTTGGAAGACGGAGTCGTAAAAGTATCCTAATCAATGTTAGGAAGGTTGAAGTCACCAGCCAGGATTAGTCTACCTTCAATTTTACCATGACAATACATATAAGATCAAAGTTGTTCACGACCATAAGCCGAACAGCCAGGGGGTCGATAGTAAGCTCCAAGTACATATCTTGCGTTATTCACATAAACTTTACAAAATAAAACTTCTACATCCGGTAAATCGGGTATCCTAAGCAGCTGAAGCGAAGCTTTAAATAAGATAGCGACTCCCCCACCTCTTCTGTTACGATCCTTACGAAATACTTTGTAATCCTCTGGAGTTATTTCGCTCTCGAATATATCATGAGCCAACCAGGTTTCTGTTAGTACAAGTTCAGAGTCACGTAAAGCCGAATGTGTTTCAAGCAGTACTACTTTGTTGAATATACTTCGACAGTTAATATTTAAAATTGTTGTGGTTTTGTTTTTCTGCTGTGGGTCAGTTGCCTCTTCTAGTGATTTTCTGACGCTTGTAAGTGGCTTCATCCCAAGCAAACATGGCGTCGCCTATGATCAATTTATCAAAAACAAGTTTTGCCTTAACTCCATTTTTTCTCTCCTCGAGGGAACTCTGCCAAAATTTTCTCCTAATTTCTCTAATTCTTGTTGAAAAATCTTCAGTGACTGAAATAGCAGAACCTTTTTATTTAGAACATGCTTTCAATATCAATACCTTTTCGCGATAATCCAACAGTTTTATAATGGCCGGCCGTCTTCGACTGAGGCGTAAGCTGCCGAGCTAGAAGTTTTCTCAGCAAGAAAACTCACAAAACGGAGCTGCAATACGGAACGATGATATCACAAAAAAAAGCACATACAAGCCAGCTGTCTCAAACTGCCTCCAAAAGCTTCTTGCTGACATTATTAAAAGTGACGCGTTGTGTGCAAAAGCGCCGGCGTTGTTGTGGAGTTTCATCGCACTAGTGGCATGGCTGGTTTCACAGTCTTCAGCAGTGATTCCTCGCCGCACTAGAACTTGTCAACCAATGTAGAAAAGTGTGCTGTAGGGTTCAACCACGACTTGTGGAACTAGTGCGGCGTTTCAGTGCAATCTTTTTTTCGAAATTCCGAGTTATTACTTGAAATTGAATTATCGGAACTGGCTCGGAAAATCACACATGCACAAAACGGGCGTCTCTATAGGTTCGTGCCTGCCGCCAGCTTTAAGCTCTCGACATGTTCCTTAACTAAGTGTGTAAATCTTTTAACACCAGATTGGCTATACGACTATATTGACGTTACTCTAATTAGATACGTGAGAGATTACTTCATTCTCATTGACAACTCACGCCCTGTACAGGCGAAGTGAAGACATTTTAAATGTCTTTAAACGAGAAGCGATGCGACTGGTATTCACATGTGACATGCCGCGCGCTGACAGGTTGAAGTTCACCTATTAGGGGGGGCACAGGGAAGGCCCTATACCTCCCATGTATTTCAAGGCTTCTTTTAGACCCATTTTCTCAGAAACCAGTACTTGTAAAGCATTCCGGTTTATTTCATTTTGTTTGTCCGAGTCTGTTATTGCAATGAAGCTAGAATTTTTATTGTATTACAAATGCTGACATTTTCGCAATTTTTTAGCAAGGCTAGTTTTTGCAACAATTTTTTAAATAAAACTGCCAGAAGAATTTGAACTATTCCGCATAGCACACCTGTCTAGTTCAGGGTTTCTCCAGATAAGATCGAACTGTAGGCCTAGGCATTAGACCCAGAACAATGGTTTAGAAGTGAGTTTAGGGAAAAAAAAAAAGATTTGTTGGCCAGAAAAAAGTGTATGAGTTTTGGCCGCAAAAAACACTTTTCCGCCGATTTCGCGATTTCTGAATTTTGAACGCACCTAAGGAGAAAATGGTGAACTTCTTGGTCACAATATTTATTCCCCTTAAGAAACAGCTCAAACAAAATCGTACGAGTCTATTATTTCTCTTGCTTGTCGAAGCAATCTTAAAGAAAAAAATCGCAGGTATACTAAATTGCAAGAAATACTAGTATTTCAGCAATTTATTCTTGTAAACGAGTTATAGTGAGAATAATATAAATCGGTACATGCTAACTTTGACATCTGCGCTGTCTTTTAAAATAATTTCCGTGGTTTTATCGCGCTCCATTTCACTCGATAATTGGGCTGGAACGTAAGTGTTTTACCAAAACCCCGAAGTTTGAAAATAGTTTTCTTAAAAAGGCCATTTGATATGTATTTTTAAATCCCTCTGATTGAAGTCAAGGACGTTACCTACCAATCCGCATTAAAAAAAATTACACCATCTCCCGCTAAAGGGGACCATGAGCCGATGCGAAGCCGGAGCACTTGCACGATCGCGTTCCGTTGGCGTTCGTTATGCATGCTACCGACCTCGCATCGTGGAACGCGAAGAGGGACGCTACGCGCGTCGAATGTTCCATCTAGCCTGGCCGTTAATTTTTACAGGGCGAGTGGTGAACGCGGTCGACAGGCGGGCGAGAGGCGGGCAGCGTAGGAGAGGAGAGAGAAGGGAAGGGGACGCGCATGCACTCGGGCTCATCGCGGCGTTGCGCAGGAGAGTTTCGGCATGTAGAGCCCGCGTTTCAGAGGTGGAGTGGTGAGGGGGAAAGGGGAGAGAGGAAGTGAGAGGAGGAATGGAAAGAGGGAGGGGAAGGGAAAGGGAGGGCGAGAGGAGGAGTGGAGATGGGAGGGGAGAGGGAGAGGGGAGATGGAAGAGGAGGAGTAGAGAGGGGAAGTGGAGAGGGGGATGGGAAAGGGACATGAAAGGGGAAAGGGAAGGAGAGAGGTGATGTGGAGAGGGAAAGGGGAGAGAGGGGGCGGAGAGGGGAGTGGAGAAGGTTGGCGCATGCGCAGTAAGGGTGGTCACGCCGCACACCACCACCACCACCACCACCGGATTGAACTCCGCTATAAGATGCTTCACATCTAAAAACGTTGCGTTATGTTGGTTGCTAACAAGTTATAATGCGTCAAATGTGATCAAGTCAGTGTAGCGGCCACGTCATTTGTTATGTGCCGAAACGTGGACACAAATTGTTCAAGATACTTGTACGTGACGTAATCACAAAGCAGCATATCTACACCAACAAATAGGTAGCCAGGGGTCACGGTTCCGCATGCTTTGTCTTGCGATCACCCGCTTCACCCACCCGCAGCAGCGGCCGCTCGATGCTGGGGACGCTCACTCACATGCTGGGGACGCTCACGAAATAAGTGACCACAAAGTAATTCATGCCACATTTGCTCTAACCCAGCCCGCGCGTCACTCACAAAAGAAAATCATCCGTCTCTATGATAAAGGCAATTACTCAGCGATAAATAATGAATTTGAACAGTTTTACGAGGAATACGAAGCAACATTTCAACAGCGCGACATTCATGAAAACTGGTCTCTTTTCAAAGAAAAAATTGCATATCTAACCAACAAATACATTCCAACAATATCAATCAACGCTAACCGTCACAAACCATGGTTCACGAAAAGCCTCAAAAAACTTGAAAACAAGAAAAAGCGACTTTTTCGTCAGGCTAAACAAAACCCCCAGTACCACGCATGGGAAAAGTACTATGAAGCTGAACGTTTATATCTTAAAGCAATCCGTCAAAGCAAGTTCACCTTCTTTCACTACGACCTGGCTAAGATGATCAGTGAAAATACTAAGAAATATTGGCATATCATCAATCCGCAGCCAACCCGCACGATATCTCTGCCCATCGAACAGGGTGAAATGCTATCGGATAAAGACACTGCTAACACGTTTAACACCGCGTTTTCTTCTGTATTCACCAAAGAATCTGACGGACCATTTCCTACGTTTCTTGCCCCTTTTGAGGCTACAATGCCTCCTATCACCTTCTCGATAGAAGGCATTTCAAACATAATTTCCAACATTAAACTGTCATCATCGGCCGGTTTTGATGAAATCACGTCGAAGTTCCTAAAGAATACCAAATTCATTTCTGCGGCATATCTAACCTTGTTGTTTTCCCAGTCACTGTCATCTGGAAGCCTACCGATAGAGTGGAAAATGGCCAAGGTCGTTCCGGTCCACAAATCTGGCAGCAAGAGTTCACCTCTAAACTACCGCCCCATTTCCATCACATCGGTGCCTTGTAAGATCATGGAGCATGTCGTATACACTCATATAATTAACTTCCTTGATGATAACAATTTCTTTCACCATTCTCAGCATGGGTTCCGCAAGGGACTATCTTGCGAAACACAATTAGCTGGCTTTCTACACGACCTGCACCTAAATCTAGACGCTAACATACAAACTGATGCAATTTTCCTTGATTTTGCGAAAGCATTCGACAAGGTTGCTCATCAACGCTTATTACTAAAGCTCTCACAACTAAATCTACAACCCGCTGTTCTAACATGGATTGAGCAGTTCCTTACTAACCGCCTACAGTCAGTGTGCGTCAATAACAACAACTCTGAGCCTCTTCCAGTAGGATCCGGCGTCCCTCAGGGTTCAGTATTAGGCCCCCTACTTTTTCTAATATATATTAACGACCTACCAATGCACGTTACTAGCAAAATCCGCATGTTTGCCGATGATTGCGTTATTTATCGTTCAGTTGCTAACAATACTGACCAGCTTGCTCTTCAACATGACTTGCACAACATTCAAAATTGGTGTCAACGTTGGTTAATGGTTTTAAATCCCAGTAAATGCAAAACTGTGTCCTTTTCTCGCCGTTCTAACCCGTTGGAATTCCAGTATGAAATAGTAAATCAGCAACTTGAGACAGTAAGCCAATATAAATACTTAGGTTTGACGATATCAAATGACCTTGACTGGTGTGCGCATGTGACAAAAGTAATCGCATCAGCTAACAAAACGTTTGGGTTTTTACGACGTCACTTACAAAGCACTCCACAGCATGTCAAACTCCTAGCATACAAGACACTAATACGGCCGAAACTAGAGTACGCATCAGCCATTTGGAATCCTCGCCAGATTTTCCTCACAAAGGCCCTTGAGGCCTTTCAGAATCGTGCCACTCGTTTCATCCACTCCGCCTTTTCATATGATATCAGCGTAACATCTTTGAAAGCAGAATCCGGCCTACAAACACTTTCCAATCGTCGTCTCATTGCTAGTTTATCGTTATTTCATAAGTTCTATCACAGCGCGCTAAATCAAGCACCGTATATTTTGCCATTATCACGCATATCCTATCGCATTGGTCACCCTCTAAATGTTGCCCGTCCTCATGCTCGTACTGTCACCTTCGCATCTTCTTTTTTTCCTCGAGCAGCCAAGGACTGGAACGACCTTGCGCAGGAAATCGCTGACTCAAGCCCATCTGCCTTCATGGAAGCTATCACATCCCTATATACCATGTAACAAAGTGTTTACCATGTTGTGTATCTTGTAACCCACCCCTTATGTAATACCCCCTAGAGGGGTCTTTAAGGAAATAAAGAAAGAAAGAAAGAAAGAAAGATGAGTGCCGCTTCGAATGCAGACGAGCTCCGTTTCCGCGCCAAAATACGCTCAGAGGATGGACGAGAGAAGGAATGCATCGCTGTGAACGTTAAGTGCTGTTAAGTGCCAACAAAAGCCGTATTATACTACGAAAACTATGCCGGCAATTTCGCAGTGAGCGCCTTCAATACAGCAGGCATGTGTTTTTTCCCTGTTGTTATGCCCGCATACGCAAAATATCGTGATAAACACGCGGCTTGCGTTGAATATTATATGTGCGGACGCGCAAGAATACAGTAATTTAGAGTGGTGCTTTAATCAAGGAAAGGACTTGGACAGACTACTGTTCACAGCCGGCTGACACAAGTGTTGCACGAGATGGAGAACAACTGCAGTTTTAGTTTTTCGACCATCGGAAGAACGTATGACAGCTTTCTTTAGATGTCAATGGCTTGCTTTTGTGTCATATTTAGAGGGAACTTATTTATCTTTAAGCCATCAGAAGAGAAGAAGCAACACATGAGTGCGCCACTGGAGGGCAACACTGCAACATTGAAGCGGCACTCATCTAATGTGAGCACCCCCAGCATCGAGCTGCCGCTGCTGCACGTTTGCCAAGCGGCCGATCGCAAGACAATGCTTGCTGATCCCTGACACCTGGCTGCGCATTTGTTGGAGCTGCTGATTTGTTATTATGTCACGTAGAAGTATTTTGAACAATCCATATCCGAGTTTCAGCACATAAGAAACGACGCGGTCGCTAGGCTGACTTGTTCACATTTGACACATTATAACTTCTTAGCAACCAAACTAGTGCAATGGTTTGATATGCGGATTGGTAGAGGATGTCCTTGATCTGAATCAGAGGTTTTTCCAAAAACAAGGTTGATCCCTCCGTCATAGGAAACGGAATAACACGAACGTAAAACGTGCCCTTACAGAAGTTACTTAATGTTCACTGTACATTGATATAAGAGAGTTTCCACAATGTATATTGATGTCTGGCAGCTATACTACCGTTTAACGTGGATGCACTCACTTTGATGATTGGTGTTAGATCTCCATCCCAATGACTAACGTCCATGTTAAATTATTAAATAAACCCTTGTGGTAGGTGTAGTAGTTAACGGTGAAAGCGTAATCAGAGAACCAGGTGCGATAGCCAGAAGAGCGTCGCATATTCGACGGAGAACTTGGTCGCCATCCCGCGGCCTGTTAATATGTGATTGAACACCAGTCGCCGCACTAGAGGGAAACGCAAAGCGCGTCGTCCATTGCCGGTAGACAGGCCACGAATTTTCTCGGGGCGAGCGCTTGAGCGAGGAACGCGGTGTTACAGCCAGGTGAGGCAAGCGCGCGTCGCACACCTATTTTTGGTTTGGATTAGCGTGATGCCATGAGCGAGGCCGACGCGTTTACAACACTTGAGCTAAGGTGGCCACCTGGCAGTGTGTTAAGGGATTAAAAAAAATGAACTTCTCTTGAAAAGGCGCGAATGGGACGGACGTGTAACGCGTTGCATGTGCTAATCGCGGAGGCCACAGTAATGACGAATTACTTTACCTTACCGCTCCCAGAGGGCAACACCGCCCCGCCGACCGGGAGAGTGGTAGATATAAAACGCGCATATGTAAAGCCTATAAAGCCTGTGACCGTGGCGCAGTGGATAGAGTGCCCGGTATGTGTTGTTGAGGACCAAGCGGTCGTCGGTTCGACGGCCCGTTGACGGAACGCTTTTTAGGGGCGAAGCTCCTTAAGGCGGCACCCGTTCGTCCCTCGTAGTCGTAGTCCGTAACCAGTCTTACGCTTTGACCTCCAAGGTGGTGCCGGTGGGAGATTTTTCCTGTGCGTTGTTGAACAATAAAAAATTCGCAGCGGTAGCTACAAGCCGACTTCTTCTGTCTCTCATTCCCATTAGCAGCCATTCTTTACCTCCAAGGTAGTGCCTGGTGAGATTTCTCCTGTGCGTGATTAATCAATAACAATTTTGTTCAAAACGCTGTTGATTGATGAAATAAACCAACGAAAGACGCCAGATGTTTTGTAAAAGCAAAACGGAAGAACGCCAGATGTTTCTAAAGCAAGAGGAAAAGACGCCAGCTGCTTAACGAAAGACGCCAGATGTTTTCTAAAGCAATGGTTTTCTAAACAATGAAAATTCACAGCGTACATGTAAAATTAAAGTGAGCTGCAAGTCGTCATAACTCATCGAACCTTTAGTATAAACGCGCCCTATCTCACGTCGGTGATGATGTACTGGGCAGAATTCACGGAAGATTCACGGTTTACCGATGAACCTCCGCAGCTTCGCCCACTCATCATCATTCACTCCGTGGATATGTTTAGAGTGCAGCTCTTAGGCACTCATTCCTGCGTTGAGCGGCGTCGCCGTCGCCCACGGTGGCGTTAGCGATAGACATGAAAAAATGAAATGAGAAAAAATACCATGATCGAATGGGATTTGAACCCAGGCCCGCTGCGTGGCAATCAGGTATTCTACCACAGAGCAACGCTGGTTCTTTTTTTTTCATTTGCCGTCTTTTCGTGTAATTCTTTTTGACGTCATTACCGCGACGGAGATACGTCACTGAAGTCTTCGTGGACCCCGGAATAAAACACATTCGTGTTAAAAAAATAAAAGTGGCCTTTTTGAGAAAACTTTTTTCAGAACTCGGCGCTTTTGGTAAGTCACTTCTTTTTCAGCGGAATTATCGAGTGAGAAGAAGGGCGATAAAACCAGGGAAATCATTTTAAAAGAGAGCGCAAGTATGAAAGTTTATATGTGCTGCTTTTTATTATCCTCATTCGTTTGCAGCAATAAATTCTTGAAATAGAAGTATTTTGTGCTATCAGCCAGGTTTGTGATTGCTTTATTAAAACTGCTTTGACAAGCAAGGGAAATGATAGACTCATGAGATTATATTTCACGTTTTCTTTGAGAGGAATAAATATTTCGTCAAGAAGGGCACCGTTCTTTCCCTAGGTGCACTCAAATTTCAGAAATCGCGGAATTCGCGGTAAAGTGTTTTTTGCGGCGAAAAACTATATATTTCTTTTCAGGCGAACAAAATTTTTATTCGCAAAACTAACTTCGAAACCACTGCTTTGGGTCGAATACCTAGACATACAGCGGTGAGCGCTCTTAGGGTGAACACGCGAGCGCGTGGCCGACGGCACTGTCGGCGCCGCGTAACGGTCATCGGTGGAAACATTGCGCATGCGCATCATGCGTTCTACGAAATACTCTTTCCACCGCGCGCACACAAGCGTATCACCAACAAGCATACCTATGACGCAGTGCGCGTGGTGGAAAGAGTGTATCGGAAAGCACATGCTGCGCATGTGCAATGTTTCCAACGATGGCTGTTACGCGGCGCTGATAGTGCCGTCGGCCACGCGCTCGCGTGTTCACCCTAACAGTGCACACCGCTGTACAGTAAATTTCATGAAAAACGGAAGTGGTGACCGAGACCTCGTGGTCGACCTTATCTGGACGCAGCCTTCAGTAGCTTTGTACTATGCTTAGATTATTCGGGCCTTCAGTAGCTTTGTACTATGCTTAGATTATTCGGGTTAAAAATCAGCCTTCTGCTTTGTCAAGCTTTTGGATAATTGCCAAATGTAAAAAAAAAAAGATGACCTTGAGATATCGTGAACTAAAGAGGAAAACAAGTATATCTCGTGATTTGTTGAACAAGAAGATATGCTGAACAATTTATTTAATAGAAACGTGCCATACAGTCTTGACATCAATAATTTTTTCGCTTTTTTTTAGTTTCTTCGTTTCCTGGCTTGTTCTGTCATATCTTCTGTGTCTCTTTTGGCGACATGTTGTCGATGGCAGACAATCTCACCCAACCATATCGCAGAGATGCGCCTCGGTGGCACGGGAAACGGCCTTGAGAAAGTTTATTACTTGAAATCTAACTATCGAAACTGGCTCGAAAAATCACACATGCAGTAAGTGGGCGTCGGAATAAGTTGGCGCCTGGCCCCAGTTTTAAGCTCTACTTTTCACTGGCGTGACTATATTTAGATACGTGAGAGACAAATTGATTCTGATTGACAACTCACGCGCAGTACACGCGAAGGGTAGACATTTTGCATATATTTAAATGAGAAGGAATGCAACTTGTATGCACATGTGACATGCCGCATGCTGACAGGTTGCATTTCCTCGATATGTGGAGGTCATGGTAGGCCCTATACCTCCCATCTATTTCAAGGCTTCTTTTAGACCCATTTTCTCAAAAACTATTACATGTCAAGCGTTTGGATTTATTTCACTTTAACTGTCGGCGTCTGTTGTTGCAGTGGAACAAGAAATATTATTCGTGAAGCATTTCTTAGCGAAACTTTGGCAGTTTGAGCGTATCTATCTATCTATCTATCTATCTATCTATCTATCTATCTATCTATCTATCTATCTATCTATCTATCTATCTATCTATCTATCTATCTATCTATCTATCTATCTATCTATCTATCTATCTATCTATCTATCTATCTATCTATCTATCTATCTATCTATCTATCTATCTATACGCCTACGTCTGGTTGCTCTCATGATCGCCTCCCTAACTTGGTGTCGAAGAAAACTGACATGGGAGGGTGAGGGTCAGAGCATTTGGCGAATGTTACTGTCTGGTCATGACATGAAGAAGCTCGAATACCCCGTCGCATACGTCGTCAAACCCTTTCCTCCAGACAAGTGTGGCACATACCCGTTTACCACGGGCCGTGGTGTACGGGTATGCGCCACAGTTGATTGACAGTTTATATCTGCCGAGGAACGGCGAGAACAGACAATAATAATTTAAATGAGAGAGCCTTATGAAAAACGGACATCCGAAGCGTGAAGCCTACGAATGGAAAGAATAAAAATTAGGCGCCTAGCAGATATCGAGCCCTGAAATTCTGTGTGGCATTCAGGCATCCTACCACAAAGCCACGCAATGTCTATAAACTGGTTTGGAAAAAACGCCTATGCAGGCGTAATGGCCGTGCAACGACAATTACTTTTGTCAGCCGGCTGTGAAAAGAAGTGTGTCCAAGTCCTTTACTTCATTAAAGAACCGCTTTTACAATACTGTATTGTTGTGCCTCTGCAGATAGAATATTCAACGCAAGTCGAGCGTTTATCACGATATTATGCGACTTCGGGCATAACAGCAAGGGCAAAAATACATCCGTGCTGTATTGAAGGCGCTCACTGGGAAATTGACGGCAGAGTTTTCGTTGCATATTATGACATTTGTTGGCACTTAACGGCCTTTGACTTCACAGTGATGCCTTCCTTCTCTCGTTTGTCCTCTGAGCGTAGTTTGGCGCTCAAGCGGAGCTCATCCGCAGTCGAAGCGGCACTCATGTAATGTGAGTGCCCGCAGCATCGAGCGGCCGCTGCTGCGGGTTTGTCAAGCTGCTGATCGCATGACAAAGCTTGCTGAACCATGACACCGGGCTGCGCATTTATTGGTGTGGAGCTGCTGATTTGTGATTATGTCATGTACAAGTATTTTTAGCAACTTATATTCGAGTTTCCATTATGTTTATATAGGCTTCGTCGATGCCTTGATTCCGCAGTGCCTGCATGACTGCTGATGTCTCCACCGAATCAAATGCCTTCTCGTAATCTATGAAGGCTATGTATAGGGGTTGGTTGTGTTCCGCGCATTTCTCTATCACCTGATTGATAGTATGAATATCGTCTATTGTTGAGAATCCTGTACGAAATCCTGCCTGGTCCCTTGGTTGATTGAACTCCAATGCCGTATTCATTCTGTTAGCAATTACTTTTGTAAATAGCTTGTAGACATCCGACAGTAAGCTTATGGGCCTGTAATTTTTCAGGTCTTTGACGTCCCCTTTCTTATGGATCAAGCGGATCCACAGCCACTATAGTCCTCCATAAAGAAAGCGACAGAATCCCAATAAAGAAGGGCGTACGGCAGGGAGACACGATCTCTCCAATGTTATTCACCGCGTGTTTACAGGAGGTTTTCAGGGCCCTAGATTGGGAAGAGCTAGGGATAAGAGGTAATGGAGAGTATCTCAGTAACCTACGATTCGCTGATGACATTGCATTGATGAGTAACGCGGGAGACGAATTGCAGCTCATGATTACTGAACTGGATACGGAAAGTAGAAGAGTGGGTCTGAAAATTAATATGCATAAAACTAAAGTAAGGTGGAACAATCTTGGCAGAGAACAGCGCTTCGCGATAGGTGGCGAGACGCTGGAAGTTGTAAAGGAGTACGTCTACTTAGGACAGGTAGTAACCGCGGAGCCGAACCATGAGAGTGAAATAACTAGAAGAATAAAGATGGGTTGGGGCTCATTCGGCAAGCATTATCAAATCATGAATGGTAATCTACCACTATCCCTCAAGAGGAAGGTATATAACAGCTGCATCTTACCGGTACTTACCTACGGAGCAGAAACCTGGAGACTTACAAAGAGGGTTCAACTTAAATTGAGGACGACGCAGCGAGCAATGGAAAGGAAAATGATAGGTGTAACCTTAAGAGACAGGAAGAGAGCAGAGTGGGTCAGGGAACAAACGGGGGTTAATGACATCATAGTTGAAATCAAGAAGAAGAAATGGATATGGGCCGGGCACGTAGCACGTCGGCAGGATAACCGGTGGTCATTAAGGGTAACTGACTGGATTCCAAGAGATGGCAAACGCGTGAGGGGGAGACAGAAAATTAGGTGGGTAGATGAGATTAAGAAGTTTGCAGGTATTACGTGGCAGCAGAAAGCACAGGACCGGGTTGATTGGCGGAACATGGGAGAGGCCTTTGCCCTGCAGTGGGCGTAGACAGGCTGATGATGATGATGATGATGATATCCGAGTTTCAGCCCATAACGAACGACGCGGCCGCTAGGCTGGCATGGTCACATTTGACGCACTATAACTTGTTAGCAACAAAAATAATGCAACATTTTTTTCTGCAGTTTGGTAGATGACGTCCTTGACTTCAATCAGAGGGATTTAAAAAAAAATTAAAAATGGCCTTTTTGAGAAAAACATTTTCAAATTTCGGCGTTTTTGGTAAATCACTTACGTTTCAGCCCACTTATAGAGTAAAACAAAACGCGATAAAACCATGCAAATAATTTTAAAAGAGAGCGAAAGTATCAAAGTTAATATGGAGCGATTTTTATTATCCTCACTTTAACTTGCTTGCAGCAATAAATTCCTGAAATACAGGTATGTTGTGCGATTTGCCAAGTTTGTGATTTTTTTCTTCAAAAGTGCTTCGACAAGCAAGGAAAATAATAGACTAATAAGATTGTATTTCATTCGTTCTTTAAGGGGAATAAATATTGTGACGAAGGAGTGCACCGTTTTTTCCCTAGGTGCGCTCAAAATTCAGAAACCGCGAAATTGGCGGAAAAGCGTTTTTGCGGCCAAAATTTGTATATTTTTTTTCAGGCGAACAAATTTTTTTTTTCGCAAAACTAACGGCGAAACCATTGTTCTGGGTGTAATGCCTAGGCCTACCGTAAATTTCATCACAATCGGGAATAGTGACCGGGACCTCGTGTTCGATCTTATCTGGACACACCCAACTGCCAAAAAGCGAGACATATTCCGCTTAAGTACAGTCGCGCTAATATGATTGCAACGCGCACTCTAAGAAAAAAAAAGACTATAGGTGACTCTTACCTGACAGTTCTGACTAGCCACGAATACGACTCTCTTTAAAGAGTCATGGTGACTCTCTTGGTGGGTCAGAGTCGGCGAGCTCTAGTAGAGTTCTCTAACCCTCTAAAAAGAGTGGAAGGACTCTTATCCGAAGGATCACGCTACCACTTATGAGGGAGGAAAGCGACTCTTGCCGGTAACACTCCTATGGGGGTCACGTGACCCACACCGACGGGTCAAGCGACTCCACAACTATAATAAACTACTCATTTGACCCTTGCTCTAGTTTTGCGCGACTACTGTTGGAAATTGTGAACTATTCATTTTCAACAAGTCCAATAATACTTCCCATTCTGCCCAGCGACAGCAAAAAAAGAATAGTTCAATTTTAGCTATATTTTAATAAAACTCGTCAAAACAACACACCTTTTCCAGCAAAGTAATATGGAAAGCGCAAAAAGATGGGCTGTGGTTTCCAATTAAGCATTTGAGGTATTCCTTATTTACGTGCTTGTATGAGTATAGACAACTAAAATGTGTGACTGTGATGGGCATAGTGTCATATGGTGCAAAATAAACTGCCTATATCGGCTTCATGTTTCCATATTTATTCCTTATGATTTTGAATAAATGCAAACCTGGGGACGGCTGGAGGCATCAGACTTGTGACTTCCTATCTTGTCGCTCCTGTTCAGCTTCAGCAGCCATGAAAAATGGTATGTGAAAAGCAGAACGTGATATTATGATGAGAAAATTGAAATGTAGTGAGAGTTTACAAAACCTACACAATTAGTGATTTACACAGACATAATGTAGACTAAAAACAAAACAACAAATGTAAACAGGTATTGCATGGAACCAAGCTTTTTGACGTTATCGTGTAAAACACAACTTGCTTTTGTAACACGTCACGATAACAAAAAATAATTTTCTTGAATTGTCGGTTAGACGTAGGTGAGCGGTGACGTGATGACACGTGCGTATTCTGCACTAGACCCTTACAAGTTCTTGCCGCGCTTTTATTACCAACATATTATGGTATGAGTAGCATATTTGATCGTGAATAAGACGTTTATTGTAAAGTAGCGCTGTGTGTGCGTCATTCTTTTTTGTCCCTGTTGTCTTGCGCTATGCTTATGAATTATCGATCCTAAGCCAGCAACGTGTTTTGGCCACTTTTCAGCCCCTCTACGACCAAAAATCGCACCACAGTTTCACTTCGTCAATGCTGGCATCGCGCAGTCGAATGGCAGCCATGAAAAGTGCCTGAGGATGTTCACAGATTGCTTTGACCTACTAATACATGTGTTTGTATGTCTACGTCGTGCCTGTGACCATCATGAACCGTGCCTCTGCATGGCACTGTCGTGTTACAGCAACAGTGGTTCATTGCTGCGCTTTATTATCTGGCGCAGGAGGAGACAACGCATCCGCCAGCAAGTCTTGGGCTCCGGCGTTGGAGGAAGAGATTTCCGAAGTCAGCCAAACAACCTTCAAACTTTGTCATAACTGATGATGATGACACGCTGCGGAAATGCTCAGCTGGCGTCTTCGAACTATTAACGGCTCCAAAATCATCCTGCTAAACCAAAGTAACATTCTACGAGCAAAGCAATATGAGATAGCAACCACTCGCTGGTGCCTTGCATGCGTTCATGAAGCACACATCTTTGTATATATATATATATTTATCGTAATCTCTGTTTCGATGTAATTCTGCTCGAATAGACACTCATACATCGAGCACGTGTTTCCTTTGAGAACCCGTCTTCAAAGAGACATGATTGAAAAGCTGAGCGAAGTATGCCAGACAATACGCTGTGTCAAGTAAATAGAACTCAACTATCAATACGCGCCTTGTAACAGTAGACATGTGGATATATCCTTCATCCGTTTACTTGCTTTGGGTCGTTAAACCATATTCAAACCAAACATTGGCCTTTTGTCTCGAAAGCAATAGAATGGGTCATAAAAATATTTAGGCCCCGCGAAGTGACTTGTAAACAGGATTTGTATAAGGTTTCAAAGGTGTATGCACTTATAGCCTGGCGCCAGCATTCTCAGACACAATTTCTAAAGAAGTGAATTCGTCGGTTTTCTGCTTGCGACACTAATTATCTGCGGTGCTTCTCTAATTCATCACGAAGTGTGGCACATGTTCCGGCTCCGGAAAATGCGCCTGGAGAAATGGTCTGTGGTACTGTTATGCATTATAGAGCTCCTACGGTTAAAATATTTCCATGCCATCTATTGCCATCAACTGCGTTCTTTCTCCTATTCATTATTTTCCGAATTTATGGCTCACGGAAAAGCATCCCAAGTAGCACGAATCGGAATACCATGGCTCGAAAGTTACATTGCAATTATGCAATGAAATACTCAGACATTGAAGTCGCCCATTGTGGCTCGTGGATTGGCAGACGAGAACCAAGAACTGGATATTGCACGAAATCAATAAAAACTGAGCATATACGTATGCGTTCTCTATTATGTCACGATTTAAGCTCGGTAAATTGATTTAGTTTGTATTCCGGGTCTTTTAGGCAGGGCAAAATCTTGGAATGCACACGGTTTCGCAATGTTTCACCCAGTATTTCGCATAACACACTCCACCAGCCTCAGTCGTATTTATTTATAGCGCTTCGGTTGGCTTCAAATGAAGCTATGAGCAGGAATGGGTAACATATGAATAATTATGGCACACTCAAAATTTGCACAATATATTACACACATTATAAAAATACCGTGAACACACAATTCGGAACGCGGTAAAACAAAATAGATACAATATATGGCATGTAATTGCACAAAGCGAAATACGTGTATGAATGCGAAGTAACCACATCAAAACAAACAAACAGAAAAAGCGCACCAGCGTAAAAAAGACAGAGATTAGATATGGTGGGAATACATGCTACTGGTTCTTTAGCTCCGCTAAATATAATGACACTGTCGCTGCATCCACGACCTCACCAGGGAGGCGATTCCACTCGCGTACAGTCCGACAAGAAAATTCCTTCAGCTTTTTAATGATACCCCCGCGTGGGTCGTAGCGCAGCGCTCTTCGATGAACGCACTTGATTCAAAGCCAAGCTTATCGTGATAGAGTAAGTACATGTATTTTAATCTTTCGTGATATGACCGCAGATGTAGGGGTTCCATGTTCGCTGCCTGGAGGAGATCACTAACTGACGTATGGCGATTGTACGAGCGGAAGATAAATCGAGCCGATTTTCATTGTAAGTTTTCTCGTTTATCAATATTTTTCTTACTGTGTGGGTGCTAAACGACGCAGGCATATTGCAAAAGTGGACGAATGGATGTTTTATAAGCTGATAGTTTATTTCTTTCGTTGGCTGTCGTAACAACCTCCTACGGTATCCAAGCTTCTTCATGGATTTCTTTTCTATAAAACTAATGTGTTCATTCCACCCGAGGTGTGAAGTGATCATTACGCTTACGTATTTATAAAGATTTACAGCAGTACGACAGCGACCAATAATTGAATACTGGAGAGTCAGTGGTGCCTTTTTTTGAGACTGTCATTCAAACGGTTCCTTTAGTATTTTTGCTAATCTGCTATCTTTCAAACCAAATATCTAGTTTGTCCTGGGCACTACTTAATAATGCCTGATCATCAAGAGTGTTCACCTCCTGGTAAAAAATGCAATCGTGCGCGAACAATTTCATTTTTACGGGAATATCAAAAAAGAATAATGGCCCGAGAACTCACCCTTGGGGAATGCCGGACCTTACTAGCGCTCGTCGGGAACACAAACTACCCATTGATACCCCTTGATTCCTAAAAGATAAGTAGGCAGCTATATTCATGACAACAGTGAACTATTTTGTAATATGGGTTTCAATTTTAACAAACACTTATGGTGCCAGACGCGATCGAATACCTTCTGGAAGTCCAAGAGGGTACTATCGACTTGACTGTTTATCTAAGGCTGAGGCAAACTCGTGTATCGTCTCAAGGAGTTCAGTTACCGTCGACATTCCCTTACGGAAACCATGTTGTCTGCGCTCAGTGATATTGTTTTGCTGCATAAAGTGTGACACTTCCCTAAAAGTAATGTGTTCTGGGGTCTTTGAGGAGGTACAAATTAAAGATATTGGTCTGTGTGACGTAATTGCTGAAGGGTTTTCAGCCTTAGTGATCGGAACCGCTTTCGCGCCCTTCCAATCTCTCGGTAGTTCTGCTGTGGATACTGTTTTTTTTATTATTACAGGTAGACACGCTGAGCACAATTCTGCCTACTTTACTAGAAATGCGTTCGGTATAAAATCAATTCCTGGTGATTTCTTTACGTCTGTATTAAGCAGCAGTGTTAGATGCCCTCTTCGGTTATCAGTAGGTCACTAATTTTAGGTACGCCCTGAGATACTGTAAAATCGGGTTGTTTGCCACTGTCATCCCTGTAGACTGAACAGGAGAATTTGTTAAACGAGGACGCAAGGATCGATTTGTCAGTGGCTAATTCACCGTCATTGATGATTTCATGCGCCTGTTGCATCCTGGGTGACAAGTGCCGCTAGGACTTCGCTGCAGACGAAGTTCTGGCCAATTGCTGATAGATCTATGAGTACTGTAAAGCACAGGAAAGTGGTCTCACAACAGACCATCCTGTAGACAAAGAGGTGGGCCATAACTCTTTCTGCTTTACCGGAAGTGTCTTCCTGAAAATGATATTAAATAAAGAAGTCCGTTAGGCCTTCTGCATCCCTGTTATTAAAAGTTTTACTGAACACCCTTCTGAAAACGGTGCTGTTCAATTATTCCAGAGTGTCTTTTTTCACAATCTTATGAATCTGGTTCATTACCTGAGGATTGGGAAGTAGGCAAAATTGTGGCAATTGTAGCGAATCCGAACAAATGAGTGATCTGTTGAACTTTTGCCCAACTCCCTTATGTCAGATCCATGCAACATTTTCGAGCACATCATTTTCACACACCTTGTCAACTATCTAGAGGATAAGAGTTTCCTCTCGGCCTCGGAACATGGCTTTCGCAAATATTTGTCGTGTGAGACCCAAGTAATCAATTTCACAAACGGCTTACATGTATATGTAAAATCTGGCTTCATTGTAGATTGCATTTTTTTGAGAATTTGGCTACGCTTTTAATAAAGCTAACGACTCCTTACTGTTACATAAACTTAGTTCTCTCAATATTGACCCTCATAGACGCGCATGGATCGTGAATTCCTTTTGTGCCACGCACAGTATATTACAGCCAACTGCTCTGATCCTTCATTGGCACCAGTCGGTTCTGGCGAACCTCAAGGGTCAGTCCTCGGCCCCCTCTTATTTCACATTTTTATTAACAATTTCCAACTAAAATTTCTTCCCAAGCTTGTTATTTGCAGACGACTGTGCTATTTACTGAAAAAAGAACCAGCGATTCAGACGTGACATCACTATACAATGATCTAGACAGCGTAACACAGTGGTGCTACACGTGGCACATGGAGCTGAATGTTGCTAAATGCAAAGGAGGGCGCGTAATCAGGCGCAATGTTACCTCTTGTTACGTTTGACCTTAGAATTCATCGAAGCAGACGCCATTCAGCGTGCAGCTGCCTGCCGGAATCCTGTCGCCCGCCTTGTATCGGCGCTTTCACGAAGGCACGGAACGCGAGTTTTCATGGAGAGGGCTTATGCCGAGCGAGCGAGCATGTCGCGATGGATGCATTTCCCGACATAACGTTGGAATTCAGAGAATGCTTTTCCGCTCGCTGTTTTCAGCGCGAGACGGTAACGTTGAAGGGATTCTCACCAAACCACTGCTTTCTTCTACCCGAGGGCAGACATGAACGTTTGCACGTGCTGGAGCGGACTGCCTGCCTGTCCTCCGAATTCGACACCTCCCCTTTGTTGGGCGCATTTGTCAACGGGGGACAGCGCCGCTGTAGCTAAGGTTGTGGCCGCTCTCACCAAACCGGGTGAGGCTTCCATACGTTCGCAGCCATCAGCACTTCTTACGAGTGTTCCGGGCAGCGCCAACAGAGGTCATCGACCTTTCACGCCAACCCTCTTTTAGGCTCAACATCCTGGCCGACACTCCAGCAGTTGAGTCATGGGGGCGTCGTGCGTGGTGCATGATTATCCTTGGGTGGTGCCCTGGTGCTCCCCAATTGAATTTCCCGACCTACGAGTGTATTGTGTGACTCTTTGCCTCCTTTATGGAGGCCAGACGCCGGAAGAACAATTCACAGGATTGGTGGGAGCTGCGGACACCGGTTTCAGGGCCCTCAGTGCTGACAGCCATGGGGCTTTAAAAGCCGGACTTTTGTAGGAGACGAGTTCAGTCGAGTGAGTTGATTCGCTGGTATTCCCTTTCACTTAATCACGTAAATAAAGGCACGCTCCTTCTTGAAAGAACGCGTATCCTCACTCCAAACATCGGGTACGCGGACGAACAGCGGGAGCCAGCTACCGTAAAGCGGTATTCACGCGGGGGACAAATCCTGGGGTGATAATCCTCGGCGGAGCCTAGCGATGTCAGCTCGCGAGGAGAATGCCCCACAAATGTCCCCCACTCACACGGACGAGAACCAGTGTCATCAGGCTACCCTCGTGGCTTGTACAACCCGTTTCGCGAGCTGCAACAATGTGGGCTTAGAAGAGCCCGAAATTCCGCTATATCCCCCACCGCCGGGGGATTGTTTGTCCGCCCCCGCGCCTCCGAAGAGGCGCGGGGGCGGGGGGGGGGTTGCGCCCACTCGATCCGTGACGTCGCGGTCACGTGATCTGCAGTGCCTCCGTGTCTCCCGCAGATTTCTCCCCCGTGTCAATACCCCCTAACGAGAGCCGCCGAGCCCCAAACCTTACGCTCTCCGTCTTACTCTCTTAGTAATACCCCTTGCAAACAAGTTTCTTATCGCTACCTTGGTGTTAGCATATGTAGTAACTTATCAGGAAAACGTCACGCTCATTACATAATAACTAAAGCAAACCAAAGTTTACGTTATTTGAAAAGAAACTTCTACCTAGCCCCACTGTCATTTGAAATTATTGCTTTGTTCTACCTACGTTCAATCTCAGCTAGAATATGCCTCCCCTGTCTGGGACCCCCATAACTCCACATTAACACAGGGTATTGAGGCAGCTCGAAATCTCTGTGCTCGCTTCATTTCACCTAACTACAATTGCAATTTCCAGTGCCACAAACATGACAACTGCTCTTAATATCCCTTCCCTAGCAACCCGTAGAAAGGAATTACGCATTCATCTTTTTCAGACAATGTACTACTCAAACCCCGCTCTACGTTCCTCGTTCTTACGCCAGCTCACTTCGTCACAGCGACTTCATCGTCACCATACTGTTAACATACGATATTTCTCAACAACAGCAGGCTCGCATTCATTTGGTCCCAGGACAGCAGGAAATTGGAATCACTTACCTGCCTTCATAACTGATATAACTGATTCAATTGCATTTAAAAATGTCCTATCAAACCTGCTGTAGCATTACACGTTTGTTTCTCCTCTGTAATTTACTTGATATTTGTATTTAATATGTACAATGCTTCCACTTTACTGTTAATAATGTTTATGTATTGTAGCATGTATACCGCACTCTTCTTCTTCTATATAAACATAATAGAAGAAATCTACAGCGGATCCACAGCCACCATAGTCCTGCATAAAGAAACGACAGAATCCCAATAAAGAAGGGCGTACGACAGGGAGACACGATCTCTCCAATGCTATTCACCGCGTATTTACAGGAGGTGTTCAGGGCCCTAGATTGGGAAGAATTAGGGATAAGAGTTAATGGAGAGTATTTCAGTAACCTGCGATTCGCTGATGACATTGCATTGATGAGTAACGCGGGAGACGAATTACAGCTTATGATTACTGAACTGGATACGGAAAGTAGAAGAGTAGGTCTGAAAATTAATATGCAGAAAACTATAGTAATATGCACGGTGTAAGAAAAATAATTTAGGTGTGGACACTCTCCGCCCGCCGCAAAGGAAAGCGCGTCCAGATAATGTTCGCCTTTAATACATGCGCCGGCCGCAGTTTCGTGTGGGGCGCTGCGACATGGGGGCTTAAGAAACCTATTGCGACGAGGCGAACGCGCGTTTTTCTTCATTTTTTTTCACCTCATTGCATTTTTTTAACCGTGCACGCTAGCAACTAGAGCAAGGAACGCATACCGCGTTTCTCGCGACTCCACGGTGTAAACTGCGCACCCGACGCACATAGCGTCCCTAACAGCGTTGCGTACGTAAAAGCGCGGCGTCTTGCTTAGAGCGCGTGAGCAGTCTTTCTGCTCGCTGACTTCTCACGTGCGCAACGCCCTTACGGACGCTACGCACGCAGCTCGTCTTCTATAGTACATGCGCCTGCCGCGGTTGCGTGGGAGGCGCTGCGACATGGGGGCCGAGAGGAGGAAAGAGGCGAACATTATGTGGACGCGCCGTCGGGCGGAGTGTCCACACCTAAATTATTTTTCTTACACCGTGGTAATATGGAACAATCTTGGCAGAGAACAGCGCTTTGCGATAGGTCGCGACACACTGGAAGTTGTAGAGGAGTACGTCTACTTAGGACAGGTATAAACCGCGGAGCCGAACCATGAGAGTGAAATAACTAGATGAATAAGGATGGGATCGGGCTCATTCGGCAAGCATTATCAAATCATGAATGGTAGTCTACCACTATCCCTCAAGAGGATGGTATATAACAGCTGCATCTTACCGGTACTTACCTACGGAGCAGAAACCTGGAGACTTACAAAGAGGGTACAACTTAAAGGGGCCCTGCAACACCTTTCTTAGTTATATTGGAATAGTCTCATTATTGACGTATGACTCTTCACGAGTCATATGCCGGAAAAATTTTTCGAATCCGTCAAGTCTAAGTGGTGTTACCAAATTATAGAGATCACGTTCCGCAGCTTTCTCCCTCAACTCAACGCCGCGAGCACGCGGAGAGCTAGGCATCGACTCGAGGGAGGGAGCGCAGACGAGCGAGGCTGCGCCCAAGAGCGCCGGTGGAAATTTTTTCTTCATTTTTTTCTCTCTGACGTCTGGGCGCAACCACGTGGTCTGTGCCGCCACTTCCGGTCGGCTTGCGTCGTTCTCGTCGAGCGGAGCCGATGTGTATCGCGCGTGCTTGAAAACTGCGCGTCGGTTTGGTAATGTTGGGTGTGCACCTCGAACGCCGTAGTGTTTTCATCGCTCTGCCAACCATGGAAGCAAACCTGCGCGCTCGTTTGGAACGAATGACAGCTGAGATCGGTTTCGGCCCATACTCCGATACACCGCTTCGTAAGACGGCACTGGCAGACGACCCCGAAGCGCCGCCATTACCGGACGCCAGCATTGTTATCGGAGACATGCTGCACGGCTGCCTCGGTCGGTCGTGAGAACGTGCCGACGATGCAGTTCCCAGCTGACGAGGCAACACTCGAACGGCTGCCACTCTCAACGGCAACAAGCGATGGTCAAAAGCACAGAAATATTCACGTTTTCGGCACTGCGCATGGCGAAGAGAACGGAACCACGCAACTACGAGCAGACGAGCTGTCGGTGAGACCGGAAGTGCTAATATTAATGTTTGTTCGGTGTTTTTAACGCGATAACAGAATAAAAACGCACATATTATCTACTTATTGAACTCAAAATTAACAACGAAAGTAATAATGAGGGTGTTATCGTGATTATAACATCAGCCAATGGTGGAACTGCCGACAATCGCGTCATATTTTGCGGACTAATACATCATTTGTCGAGAGAAGAGGGAGCGATTTTCAGCTGATTTTGAGAATTTATTGTAAATTCCAGGCCGTGCGCATCGCTATAATATTTGGCTCGCGTGTTCTCGGGAGCCTCGACTACCGATCGGCAGCACTTTTTGAGCATGCTCGAAAAGTGCTGCAGGGCCCCTTTAAATTGAGTACGACGCAGCGAGCGATTGAAAGGAAAATGATAGGTGTAACCTTAAGACACAAGAAAAGAGCAGAGTGGGTCAGGGAACAAACGGGGGTTAAGGATATCATAGTTGAAATCAAGAAGAAATGGATATGGTCCGGGCACGTAGCACGTCGGCAGGATAACCGGTGGTCATTAAGGGTAACTGACTGGATTCCAAGACATGGCAAACGCGTGAGGCGGCGACAGAAAATTAGGTGGGCAGATGAGATTAAGAAGTTTGTAGGTATAACGTGGCAGCAGAAATCACAGGACCGGGTTGATTGGCGGAACATGGGAGAGGCCTTTACCCTGCAGTGGGCGTAGACAGGCTGGTGATGATGACCCCACCCCTCAACAATGCATTTGTCCCCTCAGGTGTAAATAAGTACATAAATACTGGTAGACGCCTCCGGAGCCTGACGAATTCGTTAATGAAATTGGACAGGATTCGATACACGACTTCACGACGACGGATTCATGGCACAATCACGCAATACACCGTTTTACTAGTTACAAGTGAATTTGTTCTACAAGCTACAAGTTTTACTAGCTACAAGCGCCTTTGTTCTACGTGGGACACTTACTTGGAAGAAGTGCTTTCATGATGCTTTCATGAGGCAACGAGACATCCCCTTTCGAGAATTCATATGGCGTAGCTGAACACGACAGGCAAAGAGAAGGACACATACATCGATGTGGACGGAAGCTTTCGGGCTCCCGAACGATTGCAAGGGATTTTCAAAAAGATAAACGCAGAGAGGAGCCAGGATCATGATTGTGTCATCAAGGACATAGAGAATATTCGCCAGATCCCAAACGTTGTGGTTATCCATTTCATTCGAAGCAGTCAGCGAGTAGTTAGTTCTATGCTGCATTTCGTTTTGCTTTTGTCCAAGCGTTACGAGATGGACCGACGTGTTTTTGCAACCGTAGCAGTTGTGTGCACATCGTGGGCTTACCAGGCATGTCAACTACAGTGGCGTTTAAAAGGTAATTTATCGTCTGACGTAACGTCAACACTCACGTTACAGCACACGTGTCAGTATTGTCAAAACGAAGTGCACTATTTGGTCCGACGATGTGAATTTACACGTAACTTTCGTTAGCGCATTCATTTATGCTCGAGCATGCTTGACTATAGCTTACTGAATCATTGGAATAAAAATGTAATGTTTATTAGATTGCTCTAAAAGCGGAGCAAATAGGGGAACCACAGATTGGAATAAAACGTTTCGAGCTAGTTGGTTCTTCATGCCGAGGCGAAAACAGCGCATAGAGACGAGAGCGAACAGACACAAGAAAAGGCCCGGACGCAGGTGCTGACTAACAACTGAAGTTTACTGCTCATACGCCGCGAAAATAAATAGCACGTATCAACAAAAGAAAACAATAAGAATAGAGGCACAGCAAAAGAAGAAAGGCTTGATAGGGCACTCACACCAGTTATCCTGTAGGACTGTGGTTATCTAGCACCCCGATAGGAAGGCAACTCTTTATCCAAAAGGGCTATTGGTGGGGCGCTTACGCAGCTGTCCTGTAAGTTCCCGATAGTTTGGGCTTCCATGATTTCTCGGGTCACTTTATCGCCAGACCTGCGTAATACTCTCGTGTTGTTGAATTCTGTTGGTTCTGGTCTCTACGCACTGTTTTCGCCTCGGTATGAACCACAGCCGCTAACATAACATGACGCCTGTACTCTACAGTACACATGTAGTGTTTGCTGCTTTGTTGTTATAAAATTAAATAGCCCGTACCACATATTTGACGTTGCATCGGCATTGCGCTTGCATGGGGCGTTTATCCAATACAGTTTCTAGACCTGCGTCCCTCTGCGTTACAATGCTTGACTGCCGCGCAATCTGTTTGGGTTCCATTCCTGCTAGGTCCCTAATGTTTATTCCTTGCATTCGTAAGGTACAGGCAGCCGATGTCGGTTTTTGTTAACGCTCTCGCAATTAAATTACCAATGTCTGTTCTCGCCGTTCCTGGTAAGATATAAACTGTCAATCACCTGTTGCGCATACCGGTATACCGCGGCCCGTGGTAAACGGGTGTGTGCCGCACGTCGCTGCTTGAAAGTGTTCGACGACGTACGTGACAGCATTTTCAGGTTATTCATGTCATGGATAGAGAGTCATATTCACCACATCATGTGGCGTTTTTTTTCGAAATGGGCTAAATCCAGAAACCGAAACTAGCTCAAATATTGCTCCATTGGCAAGTACATTCTCTCAACTTTCCTCTAAAAGAGAGATCGAAACGAAATGAGTCAAATACCAACAGCTACGTGGGCTCACAGATCCCGTTTCAAAATGAAATTGAGCCAGATCCATGCGCTGTATGGATCGAAATGAGTCAAATCCAGTATGCCGATAGCAGAGCGCTTCGGCGATCACGTGAATCGGCGAACGTGGAAGCCTCCGTGTGATTTCCCGCCTAGCCTGACTACTCTGCCTGTTTTCTGGGTGTTTGTGCAAGTTTTTTTTTTTTTGCCCTTTCGGAGCTGGATTATCATGGATTCTGATGGAAGTGAAGAGATCGGCGAGAGATCGGTCCCGAGACGTCGACGACATCGTGAACAGAAGCAATGTCAACGCCGACGAAGCAAGAATGTGCCACTGCCCGAATTTCAATAAAGTTTTTTGAAGAATACCGCATTGAATTCCATGTCTCAATTCCAAATGAGCCAAATCCAATGTTATCATGCTAATAATGGTGAAATCCGCTGCATATTTTTTAATTGATTGTGGCCAGAAACTTACCCTAGCCGACATGTAAAACATATCATAGAATAGCTTTGACAGCGTTGTATTTAGTTTGCATAGCAAATTTTTGCCGTTTTCTCAAATTCTCTTTGGATGGATTTGACCCATTTCGAAAAAAAAACGCCTCATATAACCCTCTCTTCTCTTTCTTCACTGAGATGTTGAGGACTTGTGGAATTTGTCGTGCATTTACGCAGATGCATTCCTGCTTGATTGATAACATTAGCTGCATTAATACAGACCAGCAAAGCTGGTTCCGCTGTGTCTGCTCCGGCCACTATGTCGTCCACATAAAACTGGTGTTTTAGACCTCTGGTCATCCCTTCGTGTTCTCCTGTGGTATTCTGAAAGTGATGATGTAGAGTGGCACTAAGAAGAAACTGCTTGATGCCGCTCCGAATGGCACACGATTCATCTTCCATACGTGTGGGGGTACTTGTTCTGCAAAACCATTTTCTTAATAATCTCGTATCGCTTTGTCGTATTGTGTCAACAACTGTTCGTCTTTGAGAAGCCCCCATCGGCAATGGAGTCACAATATGGGTGGGCCTAGCAGTTACGCCACATGAGAATTCATGCCAAATTCCTGCATTATTTGCCCTGCACCGATAAACTATGCATTTCTGTAATGCGAAGAGGGATGAGTTATTTCGCACTTCGAAAGGGGGGTAATTCCGGTCAGCTGGTTTCCTTTATCATAAAAAACAGTGCTCAAACAACGGACAAACGAGTTGTCTTTGTGTTTGTCCATCGTTTTTGCACTGTTTTTATGAGTTATTTGGTACAATACATAAACAATAATAAATGATAATGCATTTCTTCTTCTACAAACATATTTTGACATACCTCCCACAGTCGCAATAAAGGCCCACCCAAGTGCAAAGTGGGGAAAGTGACAATTTTTTATTCTGTATGGGCCTCTGGTTGATCTTTGGCTTGTACAGCGCCCTAGCTCTCTTTTTATTGACATTCATTCAGTGGAACAGCACCAATACACTTTACCACTTTATGTCTCTTTGCAGATTCCAGGAACACCATTATCTAGATTGGTACAAAATATATTGATTTAGTCCTCTAACAATACCATATGGCAATGGCTGAAACATGCTTGTGGTTACATCAGGGTATGTACAGGTGCTTGAAGCCCTTCAGAACAGTTGAAATTGAAAAGCACATTTTCATGGCGCTTCAAATTCCAGGAATTGTTTTCTTTATTGGAAAATGCTTCAATTTCTTCGCATATGGTGTCTAATATTGACTATGGCAGCTGCTATGTATAGGTAAACGTCCATCAGGCCAACTCCAAGGGCACATGCCGTGCTCCTGTTATGGTTCCCGTCCTGTGTTTAACCTGCCTTCATCACCGTTCATCTCCTGCCATTGATTTCATTTCCTCACCTCGTCCGCTTTCTTTCAACTTTCTTCCTGGTGACTTGACTTCCCGTCCGGCACTTATGCTAGTTTTTTCTCCTCTATATCTAGCTCTGTCATGCAAGTAGCACACAAAGTGAAACTATATATCTTCTAGCTCAAACAATATCCACTGTCCTTATGCTCTGTGTGAGGCAGACACCAATCTTGTATTGTTAATCTGTAGAGCTCACGATTTTCATTTGGAAACATTGTTATAGCAAAAAACTTCTACTTGGGATGCTGCTTTACATCCTTGTGAAACCTACAGTAGTGATTTGAAAGTCCCTTGGAATTGGGCTATCAAAACCAGTAGGAACCTTGTTACCATCTCAGTCTAGAGTAAATGGGACACTAAAGAACAAAACGATGTTTCTCATATTACTACTCTTTGAAATGAAAGAACTATGGACTGATAAAAATGAAATGAAAGGACTTATAAATGAAACGACTATGGGACGCCTCGCGCTCAACGCGAGGCGTCCCATAGTCCTTTCATTTATATCCATTCCCGATTGTACCACTGCCCTCATGCACCCCACTGAGTTCCCAAAGTAAGTCCCGGAACCATTACACCTTTTCACAGACCTCGAAGCACCTCGTACCTATTGCATCCCCACAACGCTCTGTGCTTCATTATTGCTGCATTCCTCTTTCCTTTTGTTGCCGAGGCTTTTTCCTGTACCTCCATGTACAGGCGCGTGCAAAAGTATACGGACCACGGGATCGCGTGGCAGAATGCATCGAGGCGCCATCTACCGACGCTGCGCCTGCTGTCGAGAGCATCACTGAAGCAGCGGTGCGCATGCGCGTCCCTACATATCAGATGGCCTCTCAAGTCGCTCTGTCTGACGTGGTTAAGGCACTCGCAGACAAAACGTCAACTGGGTGTCGCTTTCGTTGTTCCATCTAATCTGCGCTGTTGTTTTACGAAGCGGCTGCGGCGGGGCCAGCTCAAGTGCCGTGCGCGCGTCGCTTTTATTGCGATAGCAATTATATGGACAGTCTCGGCTGGATTTTGCCGTCGCCGTCGCCGTCGCCGCCGTCATGCACCGTATATGTATAAGTATGTATATATATATATAAAGGCCCCAAAGAAAAATAACTCAGAAAAATGCTTACGAAGCGCGGAATCGAACCAGGGACCTCTTGCTCCGCAGCGAGCGGCGCTATCCACTACGCCACGAAACGCAGATCCTCCACGTAGCTAACGGCGAGCGCTATATACACACCATTTAGCGCTGGACGGACTCAGAGACAGCAGGCGATAATAAGCGTTTCTTCATTACCAGCGAGGTGGCGCTAGGAGCCCGACGGGCGCATTTAAAAGTCGTCGGCGAGCTCGCTCGCTTCTTCTTATATTTGCGCATGGGAGAAGCTTGCCCTTCCGCTGTCTGCTCGCGCGGTTTTCTCGTGGCGAGGGGTAGAGGAATGTTTCACGCTTTCACCGTGATGTCCGCGCTCATGTTACGGCGCGTACGAATGTCACTCGAGCTCAGGAACGCCGCCAAACGAACAAACAGAAGATGAGCGCCAACTATCAAGTGTCACAGCTCGACACTTGAAGCACGCTAGTTTCCTTCGCTACTTCGGCCGCCTTTGCAACAGAAGCGCTGTTCAAACTGAGAGTATCCATTGGCGAGCCTCACTTCGTATAGCATTAGTTCCTTGCTATCGCATTTATTACTTCGCCCTTGCGGCGAAACTGTGACTTTTTTACACCGGTCAATCAGCCTAACTAAGCATCGTAGAACCTAGTGAAGCCAAGCGTACGTGATTAAGTTTCTCATCCCAGCTCGTCTTTGTCGCTTTAAGCCATGTTAAGCTTAGATGTGCCTAGTTAAGCCAAAGGAAGTGTAGCCGACACTGATTAAACCTAGTTGAGCATGGTATCTCCTAATAAAGCCAAGCATGAGTAAGTTCATTTAAGCAAATCCTAATTAACCTTTGCCCAGCTTGCCGTTTTCTGTTAGGCCAAGTTGACCTTACATGAGCGCAGTTGAGTCGAGGAAAGTGTAGCCAAATCTAAGTAAGCATAGTTTATCATGGTTTCACCTGTCCTGTAAGCACTTTTCTACGGCTTTCAGGTGTGCTTCTTTGGTGTTATGTCGTAGTTCGTTAATGAGGCTAACGGGAATCCATGCTAAACCCGCGCCAGTGCGCTTTGGAATTTTTCCTTCGGCCATTTTCCATTTGAAATTCTCCATTACTAGCTGTTCCTCGATTGCTCTCTCCGCCACACTTTTACTCACCGGAGAAATCCCCTGGACGCTCTTTTTTAACGAATCGGCTGTTACCTTTCGGGTGTAACCTAGCGCTTCGTACCCTTCCAATTTATTTACTCCTTCATCTATAATATGTTGTTGCATTGTGACAGACGTCCTACCTAGCGCCTTGATGTGGCTCCAAAGTATCCTAGGCGCGGCCTCATTTCTTCCGTGAATCTCTGTCACCCAGTGTTCACTTTCGTCTTTATTTTTGTCTCGACCCATTTCTGTAAAATGCATTTTTTCTCTAAATATGTTTTCCATATTTTGATGACTTCGTCCTGCGGCCGCTCCTCCTTTTATGACCTTCTATGCTCCCGGGCTGCTTCACGCCGCTTCTCGATCGCTTCCCGGATTTCCTTGTTCCACCAACTGTCCTTGCGTATATGTACACGCAAAAATACAAACTCACGCCGGAACAAACATAAACTATGGTTGAACCCCGCCGAAAAAAATTTCTGGCTACGCCTCGGCAGTGAGTCCACTAAAAATGATGTATTGATCAAATCAGTACAAAACAAATAAAGGCTTCAAAATAGGCTCCTCCTGGGACGATAAATCGCTTGAGATTTGCGGGCATCGAAGGCGTCATGGTAGGTTTTCTCCGGAATCTCCTGTAAAACTTTGGAACAAGTCGCTTTGATTTTGTCAAGCGTTCCGAAATAATGTCATTTCCTGGGAGTTTTCAAGCGCGCAAAGAAACGGAAGTCTGGATAAGCCATCTTGGGACTGTCGGCAGCTGGAGTACCCCTGGCACCTTTGAACTGCAAGGAAGCGGGTGACGAGGAAGGCGGTGTGGACTGTTTCGTTGTCATCGATAATGGTTGTTGATGGCCGTACATAGCGGTCTTCATCGCTGACCTCTCTACAACCTTCTAAAAAGGTCTTACGCCACCGGCACACTCGACGTTATGAATAACAATTATCAACAAAGCTATTTCTCATAGGAAATGTTTCCACTTCAGAATTGCAGAGTTTCACACAAATATTCATGGCAATTCGTTGTTCCTACGAGCGCTGCATTGTGGCTTGCACGGGAAATGAAAAAAGTTTCACGGATAAGTGTCTCATCACTCTCCAGATGGTAGCACACGATAATGCTACTGCGCATGCGTAAGCTAACTTTCCCCTCCACCAATAACAACCGGTCCTAGCGTGTTGTCAGGCATAGACGCTTTACAACATAATCACTGACATTACTTTTCGGACAAACCCTGTATTTAATAATCATCAGCTGCAAAAGCATCCACAGCGTGAGCAGCTGCGTGAGTTCACGAGCTTCCTTAAGGATGCGTTGTAGGCCCTTCGCTGATTTGCAAAAGGAATAATTATGGTGCAGTGGGCATTTCAGAACTGTACGTGCCGTAGGCATTCTAGGATAGTTTGAAACACCCAAGGGTACGCGCACAGGCAGTCATTCGTTTCTTTACGGCGAGACACAACTACACGGGAAATTATGAAAGCCGATGAAATAGACAAGACGAAAGAAAATTTTGGTGTGCGCCATTTTCAGCGCAGTCGGATAACGAAAAAATTTCTTGAATCGGCGCTTAGACGTAGGTGAGCGGTGACAGTGATGACACGCGCCTATTCTCCAGTGAACCCTTACATGTTCTTGCCGCAATTTTATTACCAACATATTGTTATCGTATGATTGGCATATTTGATCGGGAATAAAACCTTTAGTTCAAAGGTAGCGCTGTGTATGCGTAATTCTCCTTTGTCCCGGTCGTGTTGCGCTATGCGCATGAATTATCGATCCAAACCCTGAAACGTGTCTTGGCCCCTTTTCAGCGCCGCTACGAACAAAAATCGCATCAGAGGTTCACTTCGTCAATGCTGCCATTGCGCAGTCGAATGGGTGCCATCACAGCTGCCTGAGAATGTGAACAGATTCTCTCCACCAACAACCACATGTGTTCCTATTTCTATGTGGTGTCAGTAAGCATTATGAACCGTGCATCTGCATATATTTTTTTAATCTTAATCTCTGTTGTGAAGTAATTCTCTCGTATAGACGCTCATATAGCGACCGCATGTTTTCTTCGAGCGCCCTTTTACAAAGAGACACGATTGAACAGCTGACCGAGGTATGTAGGTCAATAGGCTGTGTCCAGTGAACATATCTTAAGTAGCAATGCGCGTCTTGAGACAGCAGAGCTCTGAAAATGTCTTTCAAGCACTAAGTCGCTCTGGGTCGTTAAACCCTATTCAGACCAAACCATGCCCTTTGTCTGGAAAGCAATAGGATGAGTTGTAAAAATATTTGGCCTCGGCGATTTCTTCTTGTAAACAACCTTTGTATGAGGTATAAAAGACATATGCGCGTATAGCTACTGCTTTATTCAAACTCTTTCGAGAATAACTCAACGCGTGGCGTCAGCATTGTCAGACATATAATTGAAGCCCTCATAGTTGTATAGCCAATAGGGCTTGGAAACGACAAAGCATGTTTACCAGTTCCATACCTTTCACCAAAACTATAAAACAGATAGGAATTTGCAAGGGAGTGAATTTGTCGCCTCTCTTCTTGCGACACTAAGTTATCTGCGGTACTTGTCTAATTCGTCACGGAATGTGGCACATGTTTCTCATCCGGAAAATGCGCATGGGCAAGTGGTGTGCAGTACTGCTGCAAAGTAGAGCTCCTACGGTTAAAATATTTCCATGCCATTTATTGCATTGAACTACGTTCTTCCTTGTCATCTTTTTTCCTGAGTATATGGCTCACGGAAAAGTACCACTGTCACAAAAGTCGCATATGATTAACATTGCCTGCGCATAATGTCCTAACGTACGCCATGAAAAGGGTTTCTTTTTTTTGTCACTTACGCCCAAGGCGAAAGGGCTCTAATTCTTCGCTAAGAATGGTGTGCCGTAAGCGTACGCGCACCGGTTAGTGTGTGTTAGCGGGGGCCGTAAGACGAGCATCCGAGCTGCTCCTGATCATGTGTCTTTGTTTTGTCTACTTTTATTTTGTCTATTTTTGTTTTGTCTGCTTGCCGTGAAGGCCACTGCCAGCAGAGCATGAGCCGTAAGACGAACATCTGAGCTACGTTACGTGATTTTGTTTTGTCTAGTATGGAACTGGTTGCCGTGAAAGTCACCGCCAGCAGAGCCAGAGCCTTAAGACGTGCATCCGAATTACGTGTCAGATCATGTGATTGTGTTTGTGTTGTGTCTGAACCACCGGACGTTGTGTCCGAGCCACGTTGCAGATCATGTGCTTTTGTTTTGTCTATTGTTAAACGGCTTGCCGTAACAGTCACCGACAGCGGAATCTGAATCACGGGACGTTGTATCCGTGCTACGTCTTAGATCGTGTGCCTAGGCGACCGCGTGACTGGTGTTTTGTCTGTGAGCTACTGGTTCGCCCGTGAAGGACACCGAAAGTGAAGTGTGAACCATGCCCGGTAGCAACCAGTGCCTACGTGACTGTTTCAAGGATGCATCGACGCTACACTAGAAGCTGGGACCGGCGGCCGGAGAAACGTATAAAATACGGCCCCATCCTAAGCTTCATCAGTCTGCTCTGCGCCGGAGAAGAGATCCACGCTGGGCAACTCCCGGGACACAACGCAGCCACCCAGCACCCCCGGTCCTCGTCGAGCCGCCGCTGACCCATCTCGCCAGCTTCGACGGTCGCTCATGAACGGCGCCGGTGTTGAAGGACTCTGCTGCGCCCGGTTACGTATGTCAATCGCTTGACTTTTAGTGGACTGCGGACTCTAATTATATGCTCGGCTCTTGCTGTTGGTAATTCATTTAATACTGCTCAGTGTCTTGACAAATTTGAATTTTCATGCATGCTGCACTTATCTGAATAATTGTGGAATGTATAATTAGTTCACCCTTGTATTCTAGATAACTGTTCTGTTCGATTGGGAATATCTTTTTCCTTGTTTCAACTCATTATTAAAGTTTTTTTTTGTGTTCGTTGATTGGAGAAGGCCCTTGACTCTTTCATACCGGCGATTGGCGCAAGCCATACACCAGAGGCCCAACCCCCATGCCACATCTTGGGAGAAGCTTGTGCTTCGGCCCCGAGTCGTGACAACCACACATAACATGAAAGTGAGTATCATGGGTCGACTATTAGAGAGAGAGAGAGAGTATTTATTTGCAGAAAGGCAGAGAGGTCGGCCTGAGCTATAGTTTGCTCTGACCTGCTACTCTACACTCGAACAATACATTGCAATTAGGCAATCAAATACTGTGACATTGAAGTTGCCCTTTGTGGCTGGTGGCTTGGCACACGAGAACTAAAACTGGATATTCCACGAAATTAATAATAACTGAGCAGATATATATGGATTCTCTAAACATGTCACAATTTAAGCTGAATAAATCATTTATTTTCCATTCAGCGTCTTTTAGGTAGTGCAAAATTTTCAAATGCATTCGGTTTCGGAAATTGTCCAGTATTTATCCAGTATTTAGAGTGACAAGGCAGATGTGGTCTGCCTGGTCACTCTTTCAAGCACATAAGTGTTATGCTTCTGCAATACGGCTTCCAGAACATACGGGAGCGCGAACAGCGGGAGTCATATTTCATAAACAAATTCAAATCACTCTCCTACGGAATCAACGAGAGCCCTGGGTGACTGTCGTGCCTCCGTGACCAATCGTAGCGTGCAGAAAGAGAATAAATAATAAATTAATTTGTTTAATTATACACACGTGAGTTCAGACGCACGGGACGCAAAGTAAACGATTGAGCGCGTGAAAATAGACCCAATCGGTACCACATGCATCAACCAGCTCGTGCTTTCTTTTCTCTCTCTCGCTTTTTTGCGTGAAAGCGAGGGGGTACTGTTAAAATTCTTCGTGGCCACATTTTTCCCCAAAGCTGGAGCGGTCGTATGTAAATCTTCTCGTGGGTGTTCAAGCTGGCGCTGCGAGCTAACCGCCGAACCATCTGAACTTGGACGCCCTGTGTGTGTTGTGTAGAAGCGATAATTCTCTTTTCCCCATTTCCTTGGTCTCGTTTTATGTACCCTACGAAGATAAGACGGGCATAACCTGCCTGCCTCGCCCACCTTCGGCAGCTCATCGTCTTTCCTTCCGCTGTCCTTTCCCTCCTTCGTTTTGTAGCCGCTGACGAACGCCCCAGCAAAGCAATTGTCGCTGTTGCTTCTTTATTTCTCTCTTTTTCTCTTTTCCTCTCTTTCTTTCGGCCCCCAAACAGGGTGCGCGGCCCATGAGCAGTGGCTTGGGCCATGTCCGTGTCATTTCAATTACACCCTCCGACGAAGGTTGGACCGCCAGCCGAAACTGTTAGGCTAAAATTGTTCCTCTTCAATGGTGCGCTTAGTGAACACAAACGACACAAACGAAAAAGTACAGGACATAAGGCAACAAGCGCAACTTTTTCGTTTGTGTGGTTTGTCTTTACTAAGCACACCTTTGAAGATGAATCAACACCAACTAGCCCCCTTATAGCTCTTTATTCCAATATTGTAGTACGAAGTTTTTCACAATTTTTATTACAGTAGCCAGAAGAAGTTCTCTTTATCCATCCTATATATATTCCTCTTTACCTCTCTCAAGCCCAGACCCACTACACACAGGTGCACATACCGAAACTACGATTGTAACAATATATATATATATATGTGTGTGTGTGTGTGTGTGTGTGTGTGTGTGTGTGTGTGTGTGTGTGTGTGTGTGTGTGTGTGTGTGTGTGTGTGTGTGTGTGTGTGTGTGTGTGCCAGTATTTTTTACTGGCATATATTTTACTGGCTTTGCCAGTATTTTTTAAATAGAACTGCGAGAAGAATTCTACGTATTTTGCGTAAGTGCACCAGTACCTTTGTACCTTTGTATTGGGGTATGTGAATGAGCACTTCACGCTGCGAAACAAGACGCTCTTCTCGAAGGCACTGGCTTTGAAAAAACAGCACAAATGGCGGTTTATGTGGATCAGCAACTGCCAAATCAAGGCCATGAAAGCTGAGAAAACCAGGGTGTGCCGCATAGCCGAGGAATCGGACGTAACGGTCATTAACTAATGCACTTTCCATTTGTGCCTGCCTTATTCCCTTCCTTCCATCATGGCTTCATATTACAGAACGAGTGAGCTAAACGACTTTTTTTTCAGAATAGCAATCGCTCTCTTATCCATTTCAACGCGCGAAGCCTCCGTAAACATTACGATGACTTTCATAAGCTACTTTCTACCCTTTCTTTTACTTTTTCAATCATTGCTGTCTCAGAAACCTGGCTTAGCAACGCTGATACGAACTTGTACTGTTTCCCTTCATAGAAATCTGAATATGCCCAGCGCCAGTCAAGTAATCATGGGGGAGCTGCTATCTACATCTTGTCTGGTATCCCGCATAAACGTAGACACGACCTCACGCTAAATATTCAGAATTGTGAATCAGTTTGGTTGGAATTCGATCATAACTTTCTGAACATAGATAACAGAAATTTCATTTTAGGTTGCGTTTACCGGTCACCTTCTTCCTCTGGATCTGATTTTACAGCGAAAGCTGTTATGAGATCATTTCACCGGCCGTTTTTGGCGCCGTAGTTGTCCGCCGCCGCCGCCGCCGCCGCAGCTGCCGCCGACGCCGGTGTCCGTATCCAGTATCGCTCGAAATAAGAAAAAAAACGAAATAAGAAATATATAAAGCTAGCGAAACGGCCGCCAGCGCACCATGAGCGTGACACGTAAGTCATGCTGTACATGACATGCGTGTCATGATTTTCATGTTAACTCGTGTTTTTATGTTCGTCACACAGTCACGTCGCGCAATACCAATTTCGGGGCAGATCAAGCTAGCGAAACGGCCGCCAGCGCCCCATGAGCGTGGTACGTAAGTCATGCTGTACATGACATGCGTGTCATGATTTTCATGTTAACTCGTGTTATTGATGTTCGTTACACAGTCACGTCGCAAGATACCAATTTTGGTGTATATAAAGCTAGCGAAACGGCCTCCAGCGCACCATGAGCGTGGCACGTAAGTCATGCTGTACATGACATGCGTGTCATGATTTTCATATTAACTCGTGTTTTTATGTTCTTCATACAGTCACGTCGCGCAATACCAATTTCGGGATAGATCAAGCTAGCGAAACGGCCGCCAGCGCCCCATGAGCGTGGCACGTAAGTCATGCTGTACATGACATGTGTGTCATGATTTTCATATTAACTCGTGCTTTTATGTTCGTCACACAGTCACGTCGCGCAATACCAATTTCGGGGCAGATCAAGCTAGCGAAACGGCCGCCAGCGCATCATGAGCGTGACACGTAAGTCATGCTGTACATGACATGCGTGTCATGTTTTTCATGTTAACTCATGTTATTTATGTTCGTCACACAGTCACGTCGCAAGATACCAATTTTGGTGTATATCAAGCTAGCGAAACAGCCGCCAGCGCACCATGAGCGTGGCATGTAAATCATGCTGTAAATGACATGCGTGTCATGATTTTCATGTTGTGACTTGTCATTTATGTTCGTCATACAGTCATGTTACGCCATACCAATTTTGGTGTACATTCGATTAACCAAGCGACCAGGAGAGCACAAAGTCGTAGGCGGCTAGATAGATAGATAGATAGATAGATAGATAGATAGATAGATAGATAGATAGATAGATAGATAGATAGATAGATAGATAGATAGATACGCTCAAAGTCGCAGAAGTTCGCTAAGAAATGCTTCGCATTTAAAAAATTCCAGGATGGAACTAGGTTCGAAACCGGGCCCTCTGCGTGGCAGCCCAGTATTCAACCTCTGAGCCATGCCGGCGCTTGAAACGGCTTTGCAAAAAGGTCCTATACAGGCTTCATGTCGGGAAGGAACTACATTAGCATATGCAATATAGCGTGGTAGAAGAGTAAAATAAGCACCATGCGTCGCACAAGGCGAATTCTGTAACCAGGCTTCACACAATGCGAATTGCGCAACGAGTAGGTTTTTGAATGCTTCCAACCCATTACAAAGGGTTCTGCCATAATTCTTCGTCAGCATGCACAGCATCAACAAAGTGCGCATAATGCCTTACATGCGTTTAGCAGGTACCACCGCTCCCCATAGAATGACGAAAAATGGCACAGTGCCTGCTGCCCTACTTCTAAAAAATTACAGTGATTTATAGCGTAGTGGGTTCCTCGCAAGTGCACTTGTATTGGTTGCCAAGGAAGCCCATAAGCGCATGATCCACTTCCTCGGGGTCTCAGTAAAGTTCTTCGCCCCCCCCCCCTCGTCTCTCTCCCACGTCAACGTGTGTTATACAGCATGGCGGGAGAGGGAAATAGCGACCGGGCGTCACCCAATGCAAATTACATCACTGGTGGGACGTTTAAAAATTCCAACCCATTACAAAGAACTGAGCCATATTTCTTCATCGTCATCAGTCGTCGCGTCAACAAAATGCACATAATGCCTTACAGACGTGTAGCTGGTGCCTCGCTTCTTCGCAGAATGACGAATAATCGCTTCGTAGGTGCTTCCCAACTTCACAAAAATTGATTTATGGCGTAGTGGGTACCTTTCTGGTGTACTTGTATTGTAGCCCCAAGAGAGCTTAACGGGCTCTAGAAACGCCGCTCTTCAGCTTTCGCTGTGACTGTGCTGCGGTTTCAGCGCAGGCCTGGCGTTTTTTTGTGTGTTTCCTTCGAAAAAATAATGACAAAGTTATCAACAGAAAATACAAATGTTATAATTATGGGTGATATAAACTTAAACTTATTGGATTCATCCGTGAACTCTGTCAGTTATTTATCCTGTTTTGACAGTTTTGGTTACGAATGCCTTATTAACGTCCCTACTTGTTCTGTATCCGGTGGTTCCAGCACTCTTATCGATCATGTATTGTCGAACCTTTTGTGTCTACCTGATGTAGCAGTACTTGAGGAGGAAGAAACTTTATTAGGAAAAAAATAAATAAATAAAATAAAACAAACATTACCTACCACTTTCCCGTCTTTCCGCGCACTACATCTGACCGCTATTCATATTCCAACTGTTACACCAAACTGGTTTTTGATAAAAAAAAAACATTCTTAGAAACCGTTTCCAATACTGACTGTTTTCTGTTCTTGATACTAATGATCCGCAGGTAGTTTATTCGCGATTTCTAACAAAACTGTCCTCACATTATCACTCCTGCTCCCCAAAACCCATGGGTCACTGATAATCTCCTTAAAACGATGCGTACACGCGAAAACCTTTTTAAGAAAACAAAAAGGCAGCCATTCAATATAAACGTACGTGCGCAGTATGAGAAATTTTCCAACTCACTTTCTGCTCGACTTAAAGAAGCTGACACCAAGTATTACGAGGAGAAGATGCTTAAATGTGGCGCTAATATAAAAAAATGGGAGATAGTGAATTTATTTTTGAATAGGAAACAAGCAGCCGATACCATATCAGAAATATCCCACGATGGTAATACTTATCTTACACCACTTACAATTTCAGATACGTTTGGTGATTATTTCTTTCGTGATATTCATGCGCATGCACAGCAAAACTTATACGCCTCAAAACGCCTCCCACAATCATTCTCTATGTTTCCAACTACTCCGGAGGAGGTGGCATCAGTAATTGACAATATAAAAATAACCAGCGCTGGGCTCGATAACATTCATCCTGGCCATGTTAAATTAATTTGTACACCAGCATCATTTGTCTTGTGTCACATTATCAACCTCATGTTTAAAAAACGAATCTTCCCTCGTGAACTCAAACGTGGTAGAATAACTCCAGTTTTTAAGAAAGGAGATCGCTCATTAGTGTCAAATTATAGACCGATCTGTGTTTTGCCCTTTTTCAGCAAGGTCACCGAAAAAATAATTGAAAAGCGATTGATAAAATATTTGAACAAATTTAATATACTTCCACCGGACAAATTTAGATTTAGATCTGGTTACTCTACTGACCTTTCCCTCTCAGAGCTAGTTCATTAATCAGCTTCTTGCGTATCAGTTTCTGCCGTTCCTTCCTCACGTCTAGTTGAATTCTAGATCTTACCATTCTACGGTCACTGCATCGGGGGAGGGGGAGACTGCGTGAGGGGGAGACAGAAAATTAGGTGGGTAGATGAGATTAAGAAGTTTGTAGGTATAACGTGGCAGCAGAAAGCACAAGACCGGGTTGATTGGCGGAACATGGGAGAGGCCTTTGCCCTGCAGTGGGCGTAGACAGGCTGATGATGATGATGACTCTACTGACCTAGCACTTATAGCTCTTACTGACCAACTAAGGAAAGCTATTGATGACGGTAAATTTGCAGGTTCCATATTTGTAGACTTTTCCAGGGCATTTGACACCATTGACCATGACATTCCTAATAGTAAACTAGACTCAATTGGTATAACTGGTCCTCCTTTACTACTACTACGCGACTACTTGCGTGACAGGTATCGGGTATTTGGTGTATGTAATGCTTATTCTAAACCTAAAATAACTAATTTAGGTGTACCACAGGGGTCAATTTTGGGCCCCTTACTATTTTTACTGTATATTAATGACTTGCCAATTGCCTTACTTTTTCTAAGTGCATATTATATGCTGATGACACCACAATCATTAATTCTGACGAACATCTATCACTAGTAGTAACCCGGCTTAACGGTCACCTTCATAACTTGCTAGGATGGTGTAAAATTAATAGACTTACCATTAATCCCTCTAAAACTCTATTTCTTGTCTTTTCATCACAAAATAAATCACCAGACTGCATTCCGCCCATTGTTATTGATAACCACCCATTATCAGCTAGTGAAGAATGCGTATACCTAGGCGTAAATATCGACCATAACTTGAAATTTCAAAACCATGTAACACGTTTAACAAAAAAATTATCACATGGAATACGCGTCCTCATTAGGGCACGTTCATCTTTTCAGGACCGGTACTACTCTCACTTTATTTTGCGTTTGTACAATCCCACATTAATTACTGCATAACCTCCTAGGGTAACACGTACAATACTCACCTAAAACCGCTACAAATCGTTCAGAACCGGGAATTAGATTAATCACGTCTAATCCACCCATATACAATGCTAAACAGTTACTTCAAGAAAATAACATTCTCGATGTTGCCGCCCTTGTAAAATACAATCTCGCCACTTTTCTGTTCAAACTAATTAATGAAGAAATCTTATTGTCATTAATTCCTTCATCATCTTTACTCAATACTAACCCAACTCGTTTCCCGCAGCATAACAAGTTCATTCTGCCCAAAGTGCGAACTAATATGGCAAAAGAAGAGTTCACTTTGCAGCCATATTATTGTGGAATACGTTACCATGTCTAATAAAAATCCAAAAAACCCATAAATTTCGCCGTGAATTGAAAAAGTTCTTGTTATGTGACATTCACTGTTCTGTGTAACTGGTTTTTCGACTTGTCATCTCTCCTCAAACTGTTGTTTTATTTTTTATTTTTTATGTTATTTCCACTTATATTTTTTATTACCGATGACTCATAGTTGATGACAACATCCTCTTTTCGTTGTATCTATCATTATTATTGAATTTTGTAATATTACTATTTTTGGTACTGTCGTTGCCAATCAAATATTTATGTTAATATGGCATAGGAGGTCCCATTTCAGTTTACACTACGGGACCTCCTTCTGTATACCCTCATCTTGTAGATTGTGTTATGAATGAATACAATTTTATTTGATTGATTGAATGATTGATACCTAGTTTATTCTGGTTAAAAATCAGCCTTCTGCTTTGTCAAGTTTTTGGATAATGGGGCAAATGTAACAAAAACGTCGATTTCGAGATATAGTGATTTAAAGACAAAAAGAAGTATATTTCATGTTTTCTTGAAAAATAAGATGTGCTGAACAATTTCTTTAATGGAAGAGTGCCATGTAGTCATCCCGCCAATAATGTTTTGCTTCATTTGTTGTTTTCTACGATTCCTGGCATCCTCTGTCATATCTTCTGTGTCTCTTTTGGCGAAATACTGTCGATGGCAGACAATCTCACGCAACCACATCGCAGAGTTCCGCATCGGTAATGTTCTAAACGGCCTTGAGAAAGTCTACTCGGGCCATGCAGGCCTTTTGAAAGTTAAAACATTTTCAAAGATAGCAGCTTTGAGGGTTGCATTCCCGAGGAACAGAATCCCGTTCGTTCTCTACGAGGGCCACGGTTGTTACGCATTCTGTTCCAACACAGTTACTTGTAATCACGTTTTTTAGAAGATACACAGAAATCAAAGCATAGCCATGGTCACTACAGGTAGCATTTTGTGCTTGGGGTGCCGTGGAATCGGTGCATTGCTTACTTGCTGAAGTGCTCGCACGAGTGCTGCAGGTCACATTTCTTATAGTAGCCGAAACACGCCGATTTCCAATTATACTGTGCTTTCTAAACAGATTCTTTGATTTGTCAAGACGAGAACAATTTTGCCGCCACAACAAAATCAACAAACGCGCAACTAAACTCAAAATAAATGCACAGAACCCTGTCTCCATGCGGGTCTTTCACACGCAAGGCAAGTGGGCTCGCTAAATGTGACATTTGTTAAAAAAAACTCCACAATGTGCCTTTAAATAGCCGGAAAACTTCTTTATAAACCTGCTGAGCTCACAGAAACTGCCTCAATCGACTTTTTGTAAATTTCCTTGAGGCAGAAAGGTTTGGTTGCGCACGATCTGAGAAAAGGGCGCTCGACTGCTCGTAAGGTGGTCTCGAAAACTTGATCCTCCTGGCTCCATGAAAGCGCGCAAAATGTGTGGGGCAGTAGATATTAGTAAGGAAGCCCTTATCATTCCAAGCAAGAAAAAACTAAATTCCGAGTTGTATTTAATTTTACCCTAACCTGTGTATTTAAGCTTCACTGCGGAGCACGTTTCCTGGGAGTATGTCCCTCGCTCCGCAAAACTCAACTTAAACTTCGCGTCGATGGATTCAACGATTGGAGACGGTGAAATTGTTTTGTCTTGCTTACCCGGGGAATCGGACGAAAGTACGCACACATGCTGAACAGTAGCTTCCGTGTGCAAGTTTTCCGCCTCAAGGCGACAGGGTATCCGGTGCACCTTATCGCATCCGTCTGCTAAATGGTCATGCGCATCGCTAAAGAAAAACACGGGGGCCCTCCTCCTCTCGTTATTGAAGAAACTACGAATATGGCTGCTAGGCCTTATATTAATAGGATGCCGCATGGCCTAAGAAATGTAGGAACGAGTGAAGGTGGCTATTTCAGCACCTAAGTAGATTTAGCGTATCTGCTCCATAGTGCGAAAGAAGGTGCAGGGTTATGCAGCCGTCAAAAAGAAATGCGTCGAGAGACATGTGAATACGTTTGTAAAGTGCTGTTAAGGGTGGTTTATCACATTCTTAATGTTTGTCATACCTTGTAAGTAGGCCAGGCCTGTGAATCTGACGCATGCCTTAGATAGTACCGAAACTCATTTAATGGCGGGCTTTGATGTAATCTTGCCCGCTATTGTCAGGCATGCCAATGTAATCCCCCATTAGAAAGCACTGTCACTTTCTTTCGTCACCCGCATCGGCCCACGCGAGAAATATCTGAGGCATATCATAACATCACAAAGAACGCAGCGTTGTGTGTTGGCCAACCATCTCTATGACTGTATCACAAGGAATTTAGTTTTTTTAAATTTGATACTTGGCAGCTGCTTTGGTTGCATGTCTTTAAGTCGTTGTCGCATTCGCAGTCCGCTTTTCTTTACATACAGTAAAAACACGTTAATTCGACGCCCGTAAATTTGCAAAATCGGATAATTCCGACGAGTTCTCTCGCGCTGCCAGACATATGTACTGTTTAATAGCCTGAAAATTTCGTTAATTGGGTCGTTTAATAGCCTGATAATTTCGTTAATTGGGTCATATATAGCCTCAACCCGGTTAATTCGGACGATACCCGCAGCGCACTAGGCGAGAAGCGCGACGAATGTGCGACGCAAAATATCGAAAACGGTGCTCGTGAAGAACCGAAACAGCCACGGGCCTACAGAAAAGCGCGGTCGCCATCTACACTCTTACCCCGATAGTGTTGTTCGGAACCAAAACTTCAGCGGCTGGGGCGAAATTGCTTCGCTTTCGATTTTACTCCGCCCTCGCGAACAATGTCGCAATGCGCTTGTGGCATTGTGATGGGCGTACGATCAACTGCCCGCCATTCATTTTTTCGGCAAAAAAATCGTCATGATCTCCGTGTGGTAGTGTCGGTTGCAGCGGTACGTAATGAGGAGTGGGTTCAGAGCACGTCTCGGCTTAAGTCGCGAGTTCTTGCGCCGCGGTCGCATCCTGAACGAAGGCGAAGTCGTGAATGACCAAAACTTCGGCTTGCACTCTGCTATTTTGCAAAATAAGTAGCCGACTTGATTTATGTTTTCGTCAAACAAATCAATACGCATTGATGTAATAGACACTCTTTACTGTTTTTTTTTATTCTGTCGATAATTCTGCGTTCGGTTGATTCGGACACTGCAAGGTCGATTCAAATATGTCGCGAAGCTTCGGGCGAAAAACGGTTTAGAACCTATTGCCAAGGACACCAGCAAGGGGAGTTACGGGTGCTGCGATTGAAGCGCGACTATGTTTGGAGAGAACAAACACTAATAGCGAAAAACCAAGTTTTATTCAAACGTAAAGCAATCTTTATGTTTTACAAGTTACATTTATTTCCCGAACAATATTATGTAGGTGCAATGTGCCAAGAATGTACGACAGTGTTTAATTCTTACGAAAAACCTTTTTCTTCGCGCCCCCTGAAGAGAGGTGCACGTCATTGTCATTCAGTGCAGCCCTTGCGGTGCATGGAAAGGCGCGCTCGTAAGTTCGTCTGCGGCGATACGCCCCCTCAGGTGTTCTAGTGTTTCGCACTTGCATGCGTTCTGTTAATTATTGTGGAGAGAATTTGATTATTTTGGTGTGCGCGAAGTTGCGATGTGCGTTTCATCGTTGGTGAACGTGATGGCTACGGTGTTCTACCGACAACGGCACGAGGCGGCTAACATTTCACGCCGAACGGTTTCATCGGTACTCGAGGAAACGATGTGGTGTACCAAGGATGCAAGAGCAACACGCGTACGCCTGACGAGCCCTCTCTTCTAGATAAGACACCGGGGCAACGGTTCGGAGTAGTGTGCTTGCTGGATTTTCATGGATAAGTATTCCTGCTGCCCGGTTTCCTTCGTGAATACGCAGTGCCTACTATATTTCCTGTTATCGGTGAGCAGATCGCTAAGTTATCTGTCGCACTACAATCACTATAATTCGCATGTCTTGATACGTTACATGCAACGTTAATTTATCGGAACAAAAGGCATGCAGTGCACGTTGTGTACGCACTTTTTGTACTTATTATGACGTTTGTTGCTCATTGTGTAGGGTGTGTTACATTGCGTTATTGTGACCATTGAATGAAACTGAAATATCATTATTTGGGCGTGACCAGGCGTCATTTCTTCTAACTAAAGCACACATGCAATGCGCTCTTTAAGTCTCCTGCGCATGTGCGAAGCAAATAGGCAACGCTACAGACATGAGAGGTACGCTGCTGCCTACTTTATTCACACTGCAGAAGATGACACGAACGCAGCCTAAAAGCTCCAAGAAGAAGATTTCCTGGTAAAACCAAGGCGAATAGAACGGCGGTACACTTAAACACCGCTGTTTGGTCACGGGTCAACATTAGTTTAGCTAGCGTTGGCTTCAAGCGCATTCGCCAAGAGCTTGCCGGATCACCGTAGCGCGAGTCCTTAGCGATCAGGAGCCTAAGAAAAATATATTGAGGTCAAATTTTGCGCTAGTGCCAACAAAATGACGTCACTTTTTACCGGATATTGCTTCACATTCGCTTTACTTTTTGTTCCGCCGGATGTGTTCCCTCCTCACACAGATGGCGCTAAGCCCCATGAGCAGGTGATAAGCAGCCGCTTGCTGAACGTATGGGCTTCTATGGAAGCTTCGCTACCATTTACATTTACCTTGGACACTGTTTCCCGTGATATTAAATCCTAATTAGCGAGCTTTTACTGCACATGTCGTGTGAGTTTCCCTTCGTTCTGCGTTGTCAATTCAGGCTCAGTGTTCTAATATATATATATATATATATATATATATATATATATATATATATATATATATATATATATATATATATATATATATATAAGGAATGAAGAAAGAAACTACGACTTTCGTTGGTTTGGCACTGTATATTTTCACTAACGTTTCGTCTGGTGGACCAGACTTTGTCAAGGACCAGACCTTGACAAAGTCTGGTCCACCAGACGAAACGTTAGGGAAAATATACAGTGCCAAACCAACGAAAGTCGTAGTGTCCTTCTTCATTCCTTATTCTATTGGCTGTACGCTTGTACTTGAGTTCATTCTGACGAAGGCCGTGCCACGGCCGAAACGTAAATGAGTAAAAATATGCAATTTTCGTAAGTGTGCTCCTTCATTTCTTCAACTACATGTGCAGCGGACCTTCAGAACTTTCTTTTGAATATATATATATATATATATATATATATATATATATATATATATATATATATATATATATATATATATATATATATAGATGAGTGAAGAGGAAGACTCACGCACGAAATGTGCTTTTATTCATGTATCGGCTGGTGGGCCAGCCTTCGTCAGAATCAGACTCCTCTAGTAGGCTGGCCCATCAACGGAAACGTTAATAAAACCGCAGTTTGTTACGTGAGTCCACTCATTTATCGTACCCGACACATCGATCTTCATACCCAAAGTGTGTATATATATATATATATATATATATATATATATATATATATATATATATATATATATATATATATATATATATATATCTGTGCACGGGCCGTATTTCCGAGCCCGAGCCCGACGGCAAAGGGCTGCGAGCCCGCCCGGCCCGGCCCGACGTACGAAAGCACCATCCCGGGCCCGGCCCGGCCCGGCTTTTTGAAGGTTCGCTGCGGGCCGTTCGCGCGATGTATCGCGTGTTCGAAATCGCGCGATCGCTCGGTTTTTTCACATTTGGAAACCGTCGCTCATCACCCGGAACTCACAAAACACCCGAACCGTATGTACATCAGCGACGTACTAAGCACATCAGCTGTACACCAACAAATAACGTAATAATTATGCACGTGCATATAAAAAATACTGCGAGACAATGGTAAACGTTTTACGTACCAACATGCAACAAATATTTTATTTTCATTGCATACAAGTAGACGGCCTCATGCCAGCAACAATGGAGTTAGCTCCCCAAAGCCGTCACGTGCATGGGGTATGCCCATGCAAGCGTCAGCGCGTCAGCTTACACGAAGGCGATCAACGTCGGATCGCTCGTCGCTGTCGCGTGTCGCGTGCATATGGGATTTGGCCTTAACCCTTTCGGCACTGGCGTCGTATAAAAAGGACACGAAGAAAAATTGCTATAAATTGTGATATAAGCTACTACAAAATTCAAAAATGTGTGTGTGGTATCCTCAGTACACCTGTGCAAACATAGGTAGTAGTTTTTCTCTCATCGTCCTCCTCGGAAGTCTGCAATGTCGAAAACAAGATGGCGGAAGGTGAAAAAGACGACAAACGCCGCAACCAAATATTTGATGACATTTTACTGAATAACTATTTTCTCTGTAGCTATCGTAATTTTCTCTGTTGTTTCTAAAGTGCTTGATGGCTTATTTACAAAAGGGGCCTTCCCTAACATTTCCGCTTAGGCCGCTGCAATGAAAATTGTGGGCGTGAGATCTTTGAATGCATTGCATGATGACCCGAGCCGTAGCGCTTGTGTCTGCTTCCAATTTCTTGTTATTCTCCTAGGGAAATCAGCCTGCATTTCTTGCTAATTTGCAAGGGGTCCCAACAGCGAGATTGTACATAATTGATCCGAATACGTTTGCTGCAGTGTAAGAATGGTGCATGAGAGGGCTTGAAGAAAACGAGGATGAAGTGCAGTTCCATCAGCTTGCGCATGCCGGCACGGGTGACAATAATTGCGGCGCACCAAAGGAGGATTCGGCAACTTATTATGATGTTAGATCTGGCAAGGCGTCCAATATTTAGATAATGGCCATTCAAGTTCATTAAAGAGCACTGTGTCACGAGTGCAAAAACTTGCTTTTGGACCTTTGAGACGCAGTAACCCATATATGGTTGCTGGCATGCTAGCTTCAAAACAATTTCAGGTGTAAACACAGTAAAATAAATAGCTATTTCGAAATTCACCATATTTCTCTTCATAACCACTAAGCCCTGGTGTTCTATATTTAGGAAATGACGCTATTTTTCTCATAGACTGATGGGATGCCCAGAAAATATTATTTTCGTGCTCTTGAGGTGATAAAAAAGCAATATCAAGAAGAAAAAAATTATCCACCCGTTAAAAAAAATTCAGGGCTGAAAGGGTTAAATCTAACGCGAACAGTCGCGTGGCGCCGTCACTAGCTCAGGTGGTGTTACTTCTCTGTTTATCGGAGTGCAACAGAGGCAGTGCTTTACCTGCTCCCATTTTGTTTAAAGTATCGAATGAAAAAGAAAAGCGGTAAAGGGCGGTCGCGGAAAAGGCGCTGCATGCGTGCTAGAAATCAATTCCCGCTCATTCTCTATATTTCGAGCTTGAGTCGGGCTTTGCGCCGGGCCCGGCCCGATAAAACTGCAAGTAGCCCGAGCCCGGCCCGGGCCCGAGGTGAAAATACGTCGGCCCGCCCGAGCCCATATATATATATATATATATATATATATATATATATATATATATATATATATATATATATATATATATATATAGTATAAAGAAAGAAACTACGACTTTCGTTGGTTTGGCACTGTATATTTTCCCTAACGTTTCGTCTGGTGGACCAGACTTTGTCAAATTAACAAGTACATCGCGGTGGGTTTCGTTATAAACACGCTTAAAGAAGATAGTTCCAAAGAACTTATCGATAGCAAGAATGACAACATAAGATAGCGGTCACACGCAGTCGACATAGATTCATGTGCGCACATTTGGGACTTGTGGCAGCGAAGTCAGGTTACACAGAGTAAGTTAGATTGAACACGCAGTTGATATGGCATTACACACTAGTGATATGACAGAATTATTTGATTGCACGTCACATGGAGGACAAGGCGGGGGGGGATGACATCAGATCTGCGCTTTATCTATTTTTTTTTCGGAGGAGCGTAATCACATGCTAGAATTAAACTGCAAACAGTCTGGGATCGCAAACAGAAAATCTACGCAGCACTAAGATCAATTTTTACTTTTTAACTTCTCCTGAAGTACGCTTCAAACACATCAAGTTTAATACGAGAAGAAACTAAAAAGACTAAAAAACAGCACAGAAACCGTACATGATGTAGAGAACTCAGTACGTATGCACGTAGTCCGGTACGAAAGCTGAAAAATAGTGGGTGATTACCAACGTAACCGTAGAACAAACACGAGCGATACAGTCGAAACCCGCGATAATGAAATCCCGAGAGAACGAAATTCTCACCGCAACGAAATATTTTCGGAGCACCGGCGAACGCCCATAGGAGTCAATGCATTTCGTAACTCGCGACTACGAAAGATATTCATACCGCAGTCCCTCATTAACGAAATTATTGAAACACGAGTGTGCAAATAATCTACTCTCGCAACATTAACTACATTCGAAAACTGCTGAAGTTCATTCATGCTACACTTAAATTGTGCAAAACTATCGCCACAGCACACTTGAGAAGCAGCCGCCATCATTGTTTACAAAAAAAAGTGAGGCTCGCGAATGGATACTCTCAGTTCGAACAGCGCTCCTGTTGCAAAGGCGGCCGAAGCAGCGAAGGAAACTAGCGTGCTTCAAGTGTCGAGCTGTGACAATTGATAGTTCGCGCTCATCTTCTGTACGCTCCGTAACATGAGCGCGGACATCACGGTGAAAGCGTGAAACATCCCTCTTCCCCTCAGCACAAGAAAACCGCGCGAGCAGACAGCGGAAGGCCAAGGCTCTCCCTGCGCAAGTATAAGAAGAAGCGAGCGAGCTCGCCGACGACTTTTAAATGCGCCTGTCGCGCTCCTAACGCCATCTCGCTGGTAATGAAGAAACGCTTATAAGCGCAGCCGTCTCTGAGCCCGTCCAGCGATAAAGGGTGTGTATATAACGCTCGCCGTTACCTACGTGGAGGATCTGCGTTTCGTGGCGTAGTGGCTAGCGCCACTCGCTGCGGAGGAAGAGGTCCCTGGTTCGATTCCGCGCTTCAGAAGCATTTTTCTGAATTCATTTTCTTTGGGGCTTTTATATATATATATACATACTTATACATATACGGCGCATGACGGCGGCGACGGCAAAATCCAGCCGAGACTGTCCATATAATTGCTATCGCAATAAAAACATAAAGCTTGCGACAATGATGATGATAATGGCTTGCCGAAACACCTGCTCGTTATCGCGGGCTACGTAGCCAAATCCACATTCCTCATGGAGTTTCGTTCGTTGACATGCCTCTGTGCTAGGTTTTGTCGGCTTTGCGCGCACATGCTCGCGTGTGTGGAGCCATTTGTGGAGCGTTCGCTTGGCCGCTTGGTGCAACGTGAACTGTGTGTTGCGATTGCTTCATCCCATTTCGCTGCCTCCAACGAAAAAGCGGAAGTTCATCGCGCTGGAAGATAAGGCTGCAATCATCAATGAGGTGGAAAAGGGCAGGAAAAAAATGGACATCGCCGAAGAATTCGGCGTTGTGTGCAGCTTGCTGTCCACGATTCTGCGCTGATCCAGCGGAGCCAGAACGAAGTTCGCCTGTAGGCGCACTTGATGACGGTACTGGTGACAGCGCAGTGCCGCCGTCGCTGACCAGTACATGGGGCGAACTTTGTGCCGTGGCAAACGAGATTCCCGATCGAGAGGCATGAAATTGCTGGAGGGTAAGGCCCGCCAAAGCAAACTTACTGACTTTTGGAAATAAAATGTGTTTTTTGTAAACCCCATGTCTTTTCTGCCGCATTCTCGCGCCAACGAAATTCCCGCAAGAGCCAAATTTTGTGCTTTCCCCGCCGATTTAGTAATTGCGGGTTTCAACTGTATTAGAAACAGAGCTGCCTATCCCGTTGAAGACCAGGTTATGGTTAATAGTGCTTAGTGGGAACGATTGTAAGTGTGCCTGTGCTTTCGTTGATACCGGATGAGACGGTGTTAAATTTATAGATTAGGTAAGACTCGCGGGCTTCACGATCATGATGAGTACGAATGCCTGACTCAAGTATAGTGGCCCGAATATTTTCAAAAGAATGTCCTGGTAAACGAAAGTGTTTTGATAATGGTAGGCTAGGAAGCTTATTGGAATGCGATCTATGGTTGTTAAAGCGTATTCTAAAGGAAGTTTCCGTTTGGCCAATGTACTGTTTTTTGCAGACGGTACACTCAACCATGTATATAACGTTAGAACTATCGCAATTAAATGAACCTCGAATGTTAAGGGAAAGTCTGAAAACGTGCTAATGGCTTTCTGTGTCGTTTGCATATGTACGCACACTAAAAAGACAGGGCGTACAAACACGGATACAAGAAAGAAGTCAGGACACTACAAACGTTTGTGGTGTCCTGACTTCTTTCTTGTGTCCGTGTTTGCACGCCCTGTCTTTTTAGAATGAATACTTACCAACTAGCTCAGCTCTCTGTTATTGTACGCACACGTTGCAACGTGCTTTGTTGCAGGGTGCAGAGCCAGTTATTTCGGGCTTATTTACTTTCGATGACGTTAATAAATCTCGGAGATTTTTAGACCGTCGGTACACAACGCGAGGTGGTTCAGGCAAAATACTCTTGAGATGTTCGCTTTGGGCAAGGATATTGTAGTGGCGTTTTAATATAGACTGTACCTTTGGTGCTGATGCTGAGTGTGTTAGTACAAGGTAGGTGCTATTCTGTTTTTTTGGCAAACGGTTCCTCCTCAGAATTTCCGCTCTATTTAATTTATCTGCTCGACCTATTGCGTCATCGATTAAAGCAGATGGATATTGCCGTTTAGTGAGAGAAGTTTTAAGTTGTTCGCAATTAGCTATCAAATCCACGCGGTTGGAGCACAATCGTTTAAAGCGATGGGCCTGACTATAGGGAGTGGCGGTCTTGCAATGTCGTACATGGCTGCTCTTGAAATGCAGAAGCGGGTTTTTATCAGTAGGTTTACGATATAGTTTAGTCAGCAGTTTTCCTTCGCATAGCGGCAGAGTGACGTCTAGAAATTTTACCGAAAGTGGCGAGTAACTATGCAACAGTTTGATTGACGGATGGAAATGATTAAACGCATCTATAAATTTCAAGAGGTTCTGCTTCCCACATGCCCAAATCAAGAAGATATCCTCAATGAATCGCTTATAAAAGAAAGGCTGCATGTCAGTGCTGGATAAGAAATCATTCTCCAAAATACCCATAAAGATATTAGCATAATTCGGACCTATTCGGGTTCCCATCGAAGTACCGCTCACCTGTACGTAATGGCTATCATTGAATTCGAAGTTATTAAGTTCAAGAATAAGCTTTAGCAGCGATCCCAGGTTTTCTTTATCTACAGGCTTTTCGACACGACAGTCTTCATACGCTTTAAGGACTGCTGATATCCCATCGGCATGCGGTATGTTAGTGTAAAGCGAGGTGACGTCGAGAGTTACAAGGATTGAATTATGCGGAATGGTAAGGTGTAATATATCTTGGAGAAAACTATGGGTATCATTTACGAATGACGGAAATGTTCCAGGAATCTGGTTAATAAGGGAGTCTAGATAGCGTGAAAGGTTTTCCCTTGTAGTGTTCACACCGGAAATGATCGGGTGGCCTGGGTTACCTTGTTTGTGAATCTTTGGTAGCAAGTAAAACCTACCAGCCACGGGACTGAGCGGTATGAGAGACCTTGCGGTTTTTTCGTCTAGTTTTTTCTGCTTTAATAATTTTGAGAGCTGACCTATCAAAATGGACCTAAAGTTATCCGTTGGGTCGGTTGCGAGGGGTTTATAAAAAGTGGTATCCGAGAGTTGTCTGATCGCTTCCATATTGAGAACAACAATCGCTCCTCCCTTATCTGCGGGTTTAATGACGATATCATGATTATTTGAAAGCTCTTCAAGGGCTGTTTTTTCTTCCTTCGTCATATTCTGTCGGTAACGGACGCAGGTCTTGTACGCGTCGTGTATTTCACGTTGCACTGCATTATATACAAATGCAGACATTTATCACGTTGCGCTAGTGGGATCCAGTGTTTGTATGAGTGCATTATAGTTTAGCGTCACTAGGATTTTCACGGTTATGGAAGTAATATCTTAGGCGTATGGTTTGAGCAAACTTGTCAAGGTCTTTTAAAAGCTGAAATTCATTGAATCCACCAGAGGTTGGGCGAAAGGTAAGACCCTTCAATAAGGCCGATATGTGAGCACCAGAAAAAACAAACATTGAAAGGTTAACAACATTGTCCCTTGGTTCAGTTGGTCTGCTTCTGAGTGATGGTTCAGTAGGAACAGTATCTATGTTAGCAATACATATAGAAGGGTCTATGCCATCACGAATAAATTTATTGTGTTTGAGCGTGCATAAGTTTTTCTTCTTCTTCTGTTTAAATAGTGCCAGGCATTCTAATTCACGTGGCGTTAACTGTGACGCGAAGTGGCTTTCTTCGCTATGTAGACGCATCGTACATGACTTGTAATGGCTAACAACAATACGCAGTAATTCCAAAGAGGCGTTGCTTAGTACCATTTGCCAATCGGCTTTGTTCAACTCAGAAAGGTCGCAAGTGGCCGGCTTCAGTCTTAGCTGTAAGCCTTTAGGTACTGCAGAAGCATTCAGGTACGTCGACAGTGCGGTTACATGCAGTTCAGATCGAATGCCTTTATCGGCAATTTGTCTAGCCCTTAAGAATGTCCTAGAAGGAAGATGCTGAACAGAGTTACCAGGAATCGGCAGTCAATGGGCGGCTTTGTCACGAGCGGGGTTCTTCCGGGAAGGGTAGCGGTGGCCAAAAGACGGAGGGGTCTGCGTGCCTCCCTCGTGAAGGTGGTGACTGTTTGTGACGGGAGAGCCGCGGCTGGTGCCTGGGGAAGTTAAAGAACAGTTCTTACTTGGAGGGGTACGTCTAGAACCCCGAAGGTTGTGATGGCTTCAGATTGAAAGGTCCTTGTTGGCGTCTGCTGAGGGTGGACGGTAGCGCGTTTCAGAAGAAGTACGGCTGGCACCGGGAAGGTCACGGTGGTTCGAGACTACCACTGGCCTCCAGCCTCGAACCACCGTGACTTTCCCCGTGCTAGCCGTACTAACCTTAAGAGACACAAGAGAGCAGAGTGGCTCAGGGAACAAACGTGGGTTAAGGATATCATAGTTGAAATCAAGCAGAAGAAATGGATATGGGCTGGGCACCTGGCACCTCGGCAGGATAACCGCTGGTCATTAAGGGTAACTGACTGGATTCCAAGACATGGCAAACGCGTGAGGGAAATACAGAAAATTAGGTGGGTAGATGAGATTAAGAAGTTTGTTGATATAACGTGGCAGCAGAAAGCACAGGACCGGCTTGATTGGCGGAACATGGGAGAGGCCTTTGCCGTTGCAGTGGACATAGACAAATAATAAACCTGGTTAGCGTCTCTCAGGTTGACCTGGTTGAGCGTCTCTCAAGGCAACGACAGCGCTTGCGTCGTTGCCTTGTGCTTCGCCGTAGTTCTGTAGGGGCCGTTGAGGACGCCCCGTTTGGAGGCACGAGGCTCGCTTCTGGCTGGTTTGATTGTGCGTGCGGTTCTAATAAGCGGAGGTGCTGTCTTGTGCACCGAAGTTGCCGGCCGTCTCCTGTTTTACGAAGATCGAGCGGGATTCCTCGGTCGGTCTCATAAAGATTGCAGGCGCTCATGTCCGCTGACTCAAGCAAACCCATTTCAAACACGGGGATTTTCAATGAGCATTTTTCAAAACCTTCATTGCCTCCTGGACCGCTCTTTCCGTCATGCCTTTTGACCGCGGGTGGTAGGGGCTTGAGGTTACGTGAGCATTGCCGAAAGTGTTCAGAAACTCCTTGAACTCATGACTGCTGAAAGGCGGGTCATTATCAAAGCTCAACATTAGTGGCAAGCCATGGACGAAAAAAATTTCTGAACACCACTTTTTAAGCGAGCTCGCCATTGTAGTCCGAACTGTCGTACTACAAAGAAGAACGAGTCGACAATGACGGCGAACTCTTGGCCTTCGAAAGAGAACAATTTTATGCCGACAACTTGCCATGGTAGCGAGGGCACCTCGTGACTGAAAAGTAGCATCTCAGGGTTTTTAGGCTTGTGTTTTTGACATACTTTGCAAGCATAAGTAACGTAAAGTTGGCATACTTTGCAAGCTTTGCAGAACTGCTCGATCTTGCGCGGCATATTTGGCCAAAACATCACGTTCCTTGCCCTACACTTCATTTTTAAGCCTCCCACATGCGCTGAGTGAAGAGTACTCATCATTTCTTTTGTCTTCAATTGTGGCACGATTACCTTCTTACTGCGGAATACGAGGCCGGCATGTCCGTGTATCTTGTCCCGATAGTCCCAGTACGTCCGAAGTGGCTCGGGGACGTCTTGCTTGTGAAGCGGCCGTGCTGAACTTGCCTATTCGCGGACCTTGCTCAGGGTTGCGTCCTCATTGGTGGCTTGAAACAAGTCTTGCTGTCCGCGTACAGAGGCCGAAATACACTGAAGAACAATGAACTGAAACTACTTGTCTTCTGGCATGCATGCTTTGCTCGGAAACCTTGACAAAGCATCAGATAGGAATACTTCTTTGCCGGTTTGTAAGTCACATCGATGGCAACATTGTAGAGCAAGGCGCAGGCGTTGTAAACGTAGTGGGCACTGGTATAACGGCTTTCTGAATATCGATAGTAAGGAGCGGTGGTCACTTTCCACAGTCACTGAATGCTGTCCGAATATGTAGTCTTGAAATCTAGTGCACCCATGTACAATACCAAGTGTTTCCTTCTCTATATGTGCGTATCTTATCTGCGCTTCGGTAAGTGTTCGTGTCGAAAATGCGAAGGGCTGCGCATCCTGCATTAGGACAGCGACCACCCCCAGCTAACGCACGTCCACCGATAAGGTCACCGGTTTACTGGAATCAAAATACCGGAGCACTGGCGCTTATATCAGAGCATCACGCATTGTACGAAAACTTTCTTGCTGCACCTCCGTCCAGACCCATGCAGTGTCTTTCCGCAGCAAAGTACAAAGTGCTGCTGCGACCTCAGGCATGTTTGGGATGAAGCGCTGTACAAAGTTCATTGTGCCCAAAAAGACTTGTAGCTCGTTACAGTTCTTTGACGTCGGCATCTCCAAAATGTCCTGTACACGTTGGGGGTCCACACGCAAGCCTTCGGAGGTGAGCACGTGCGCAAGGTAGCGAACATTTGTCTGCAAAAAGAAACACTTCTTTAGGTTTAGTCGAAGATTCTGTTCGTGGCAGTGTGCTAGAAGGAGCTGCAAATTGTAGTCATGTTCTTTCTTAGTATTGCCACGGAGAAGAGTCCATTACTAACGCTACATTTGAGAGACCTTCTAGGACACGATGCATTGCTGCTTGGAATATTTCTGGTGCTGAGGCATTACCGAAGGGCATGCGGAGAAAGCGGTAGCGTACGTACGGTGTATTCATTGTGCAAATTTTGGAGATAGAGTCATTCAGCTTTAATCTGCCAAAACCCTGAAGCTGCGTCAAAGGTTGAAAAACGTTTGGCTGCAGCAAGCTTTGGCGCAGCGTCTTCGAGTGTAGGCATAGGATAGTTCTCCCGCAAAAGTGCTTTGTTGAGCTCGATGGGATCTAGGCAGAAGCGTACTTTATCTTTCTTAACGACGGTGACTATTTGATTTGACCATTCCGTTGGGCCCCTTACCTTAGTTATCACGCCTTGTTCTTCCGTACGCTTGACCTCTCCCTTACTCTTTCCTGAAGGGCCACGGGAACTCGGCTGGCTGACATGACGACTCCAACGGCTCCGGGCTTTAACTTCATTGCGTACTCTTCGCTTTTCAGCTGCCCCAGTCCACTGAAGACTTCTGCGAAAGGTTGAGCTGCTGGGTACAACTGTTCGCCGTGAACATTTTGCACGCGGCAAATAAATCCTAGGCGTTTCACCCCTAATCCACTTAGAGTCACAGGCACATTTTTCTCGACCACAAAAAAGGTTTCTTCGTACTCTATGCTGTTAGCACACAGGGACAGCCGAATGTTCCCTGTCGGTGTGGTATTATGGCCGAAGAAGGCCGTCAGGGTCGCGTGGCAGGTTTGCAGGGGCTTACTGCTAAGCTTTTTTGCGTCTGCTTGAAATGTAGCAGCAATTAGCACCCATGTCTAGGTCACACGTGAATTGGCAGCGTTCGATGCCAACTGCTGCAGTCCAGTTATCTCCCGCTGCGATGCGCCTATGGTGAAAGGTTCCAAGAAAAAAAAATTCTTCAACCATTTGTACTTCGTGCAGCTCTTTTTTCATGCTTCTGTTTTGTCGCCGTACCCAATATTTACATGCATGAGCGAACTGATTACCTCTCCCCCCTCGCAATTTTTGCAGGTTTTTCCTGTAGCCGGGCCCCTTGCGTTACCGTGCGCGCTATAACCGCACCGACTACAGCGATGCTTTTGGGTGCTCACTGCCTGAATAACTGCAGCGCGTGCTGCTTCTGTGCTTTCACTAATTTCTCTAAACTGCTTTTTCCCAAGTTCTTGGGCGCGACATATTTCGACGTTCCTGCTGTACGACGGATTCTTGGCGATAAGCTTTTCTTGCAAACGTTTATCTCTCAATCCTAGGATAATTCGGCTGCGAAGCAAAGAGTCTCCTAGGTCCCCGAACTCACAGTTCTTCGCTAAAAGCCGGAGCTCTGTTAGCCAGTCATTGAAACACTACCCTGGCTTTGGTTTCTTGATCCGAAGCGGAATTCTTTAAATGTCAAATTAGTCACTGGCTTGCAGAATTCCTCAAACTTTTCGAGCAACGTCGCGACGTTGTTGTTTTCTGCATCATTTTTGAAATTGAAGGTGTTGTAAGTCTTCCTGCCTTCTTCGCCGACTGTTACGAGTAACGTTGCTGCTTCTACTTCTTTAGGCTGCTTTCTCAACTGAGTAGCGATGGGGAAAAAGTGAACTTACTTTTCCATGTCGTATGCGCAAACCATGCGTCTGCTGACGGATACAGTGGTTGGGGTGGCGGAAGCAGGCTTAGCAGAACCGACATAGTGACGGGAATCCGCTGCCACTATGTGTGGCAGTCGGTTTTAGGCAACGAAGAATTTTGTTGCCGGAACAAGAACGACTATATTTATTCAACTAGCGCCGCCGCCAGGCATGCGCACTAAAGATACAGTGACGTGGCGCTTATTGAACCTTGCTGCACGAAGCACGTTTCCTGCCATTACAGCCCTCGCTCCGTAAAACAGATCTTGAATTTCGCATCGGCGCGTCAAAGATTGCAGAAGGCGGAAATGTATTGTCTTGCTTACGCGCGGCATAACATAAAAGTACGCACACATGCTGCAAAGCATCGCCCGTGTCCAAGATTATCGCCTCAGGGCGACATGGTACCCCGTGGCCCTTATCGCATCCGTCTGCGAAACGCTCATGTGCATCGCTAAATAGTAACCTGTCACCTTTTGTAAACCGACTAGACCGGCCGATCTTCCTGTTACCACGATGAGTTACGGCCAACCTCTATCTCTACAAGATAATCTATTGTGGGACCACTTTCCTGCGCTTTACAGTAGACAACATCGAGTACCTCCTACATATGTCAGCATTTGGCCAAAGACTGTCTGGGACTAGTGCATTGTGTTATTCGAATTGATGCGTGTAAACATTCCAAAACCTTTCGCGTTTGAAACTTGGCACCGCCTTATGGCGCTGAATGGAAACTAAATTAATTTATGCAGCTTAAATCGTGGCACATTTAGAGAATGCACGCATATCTGCTCAGTTTTTATTAAACTTCGTGGACTATCCATTTTAGTTTCCACCGTGCCAAGCCACCAGTCACAATGGGCGACTTTACTGCCACAGTATTTTATTGCTTGTTTTCAAACTGATTTTCGAGCCATGGCACTCCGATTCATGCTACGTGTGGTACTATTGCGTGAGCCATAAACTCAGGCAATAAAGATGAGGACGAACGCTGTCCTGGCAATAGAGTCTCCTTGAGGCGACAAAAAACAAACAAGATGGCACGAGAATATTTTAACGGTAGGAGCTCTATTAATGCATAAGAGTACCACACACGACTTCTCTAGGTGCGTTTTCCAGAGCCGAAACCTATCCCACACTACGTGGTGAATTTCATGAAAGGTATGAAACTGGTGAACATGTTTGGTTGTTTCAGAGCCGCATTCTGTATAAACAATGTTGACATCTATAATATATCTGAGAATACTGGCGTCACGCTTTTAGATCTTCTAGAAAGATTTGGAATAAAGGAGCAGCTATCAGCGCATACGCCTTTGAAACCTTATACAAAGCCTGTTTACAAGATGAAATCGCAGAGGCTAATCATTTTTTTTACCCATCCAACAGCTTTCGAGACAAAAAAGTCAGAGTTGGCTTTCAATAGGGTGTGACGAACCAAAGCAACTTACTGTTTGAAAGATATTGCCGCGAGTCTTATAATTCATGAGTTGAAGCTTCACCCACAAAGACTGTGGGCAACGCGCCGCGCAGGCCTCGCCGTGATGTGTAGGAAGCTTCGCGATTGTTTTGGAACAATCTGTTAAGATTGCGCGCCGCACGAGAATGTTCTAGCTTTGTCGAGAGATAACGCCGCCAACAGCGACATCGCTGGAAAGTTCGATAGCGCCTGTATAAAAGCCGACGCGCTTGACTGCTTGTCAGTTGATCTACAGTCGACGCTCTGTTCGCCGCTATCAGTTTATTGCTGTAGCTGGAGTTTCGTTTTCCCGGCCACAAGTTCGGCCTAATAAAGAGTTTCATCTCGGACGTGCTGACTGCTGCCTTCGTCGACGTCACGACCACGTGACATCTGGTGGAAGTGCTGTTCCTTCATGATCCGGACGCCCCCGTCAAGCCGTGAACCCAGCCCCCAGCGCGGAGAAGACGTCGACGCCAACCACGGCCAGCGAGCTAGCCGTAGGCAACAAGGCCTAGCACCGGAGTACGGGCCTCTAGCCGACAACACTCGGAACAGAAAGGCCAGGACCACGTCTGCGGCAACGATGACAGACACTGCGCCACCACCCGCAGTAGTGATGCAACAGCCAAGGGAGCCACCGACTTTCCGTGGATCGTCGTCTGAAGACCCGGAGAGCTGGCTGGAGACGTACGAGCGAGTCGCCACCTTCAACCACTGGGACACTGAAGAGAAGCTGCGCCACGTCTACTTCTACCTAGAAGACGCCGCGAGGACGTGGTTCGAGAACCGAGAATCCGCCCTACAAACATGGGATCTCTTTCGGACGACGTTCCTAAGCACGTTCACGAGCGTGGTCTGCAAGGAACGGGCCGCGGCTATGCTGGAGACCCGTGTGCAGCTGCCCAACGAAAATATTGCCATCTACACGGAAGAGATGAATCGCCTGTTTCGACACGCCGACCCAAGTATGCCCGAAGAGATGAAAGTGAGGTTCCTCATGCGGGGTTCTTCGCTGGATTGATAAGGAACCCGCCGAAGACGGTCGCTGAATTTGCATCGGATGCTTCCACGATCGAGAAAACGCTTGAGATGCGAACGCGGCAATACAACCACAGCTTCTCGGCTACAAGCTACGCCGACGTTCAATCCCTAGGACCCGCCGACCTGCGTGAGACGATTCGAGCAATCGTGCAAGAGGAGTTGCGAAAAATTCTACCTCCGTCGCAACCTCAAGTAGAGTCCATCGCCGACGTCGTGCGCCAGGAGATCCAGCATTCACTCGGCGCGCCTCAGCTAGCAGAGCCGCAGCCTCAAGCTATTAGCTATGCTGCTGCAGCCCGCCGTCATGCTCCTCCTCCACGCCCCCGCCAAGACCCCACACCGCCGCAGTACCGCCGCACTACCGCCGCCACCGACGCCCTACCGACCACCTGTCGGCCAGCGCAACACCCCGAGGAAGACCGATGTCTGGCGTGCCCCCGACAACCGCCCGCTCTGCTACCACTGCGGAGAGGCCGGCCACACGTACCGCCGCTGCCAGTACCGACAGATGGGACTACGCGGATTCGCCATCAACGCGCCGCGCCCGTAGCCAGGTGAACGGCCGTGCAACATCGACGACTACGCTCGCCGTCACCCGGCCGCTACATGTCACCGCACCGCCGGCCGTACACTGGCCCAAACCCGGGACGGTCGCCTAGCCCGTATCCGGAAAACTAAGGGCAGCAACCGATGGAGGTGCGGTTACTTTACGACGAACTACCGAAGATCCTCCGCCGCCGACGACGACGCCGCGACGAAATCTTCGGAACACGACGCGAACCAGACAGACCCCTGTCGACGGAATCTCGCGGACTGAAGAAGACCCGATGAAGCAAAATGGAAGCAGTGGAACACACCGACGCAGCCCTGACCCCACGCCACGACCTAACTGCAACGCGAGACGACGAACAAGCGACCTCGACGTTCTTATCGACGGCCACAGCATCACAGCTCTCGTCGACACCGGAGCCGACTATTCTGTCTTCAGTGGACCGTTCGCCACCAAGCTGAAGAAAGTAAAGACCGCTTGGAGTGGACCCGAAATCCGGACAGCTGGAGGCCACCTGATAACGCCGATTGGTGTCTGCACGGCGAGAGTAACCATCAGTAACCGGACTTATCCTGCGAGCTTTGTAATCCTACAAAATTGCTCTAGGGATGTGATACTTGGAATGGACTTCCTCAGTGACCACGGCGCCGTCATCGACCTGAGGTCTGAGTCGATAACGCTAACCTCAGACAAAGCGCTCCCGGCCCACGCGACGCCAGGGAACCATGGATTGAACGTGATAGAAGAGCAGGTGACTGTTCCGCCGCGCTCCAGCGTCATTATTTCCGTCGGCACCGAAAAACCTGCTAACTTTTAAGGCGTCTTCGAGGGCGATCAGCAACTACTCTTGAACCGTCAAATTTGCGTCGCAAGAGGTATAGCCGAACTGCGTGACGGTAAAGCAAAGGTAGTGCTGACAAATTTCAGCCACGAATATAGGCACCTCAACATTGGTACGACGGTCGCCTACATCGACGAATGTGTGGCCGCCAGCAATGCTTTCGCCCTCTTCGATGCTGCCGAACCTGCTTCAACGAATCGAGGTCCCGAACCAGATTTCGACATCAACCGAAACCTTCCGAAGGTCAAGCAAGACCAGCTGAAAACCCTGCACCTGCAATACAAGGACTGCTTCTCGTCGTCATCACGAATCCGACAATGTCCGGTGGCGAAACACCGAATTATAACGGAGGAACGTGCGAGGTCGCTCCGTCAGAGCCCCTACAGAGTTTCGACTCGAGAGGGCGACGCGATAAAGAAACAAGTCGACGAGATTCTACGCGACAACATCAACCAGCCATCCAAGAGTCCGTGGGCGTCACCCGTGGTGTTAGTGTAGAAGATGGACGGGACACTGCGCTTCTGCGCTGATTATCGGCGCCTGAACAAAATCGCGAAGAAGGACGTGTACCCCCTCCCACGGATAGACGACACCCTGGATCGACTACACAACGCGACGTACTTTTCTTCGATGGACCTCAAGACCGGCTATTGGCAGATCGAAGTAGACGAAAGAGACCGAGAAAAGACCGCTTTTATAACACCCGACGGCCTCTTTGAGTTCAAGGTCATGCCTTTCGGTCTTTGCTCGGCACCTGCGACGTTCCAGCGCGTCATGGACACCGTGCTGGCCGGATTGAAGTGGCAGACGTACCTTGTGTATTTGGACGACGTCGTCGTGTTTTCCTCGACCTTCGACGAGCATCTCCGGCGGCTTGAGGCAGTACTTCAAGTAATCAAGGCCTCTGGACTGACCCTGAAGCCAGAAAAGTGCCGATTCGCGTACAACGAGCTCTTGTTTCTGGGTCATGTGATCAGCTAGTCTGGAGTGTGCCCAGACCAGCGCAAAACAGCTGCCATCGCCGACTTCGCGCCCCCCACCGACAAGAATGCCGTGCGCCGATTTCGCGGCTTATGTGCCTATTACAGACGCTTCGTCAAAAACTTTTCACGCATCGCCGAACCACTCACGCTTCTTACGAAGACTAAAGTGGAATTCAGGTGGGAAACGGAGCAAGTGCAAGCATTTGAGGAACTTAAACGACGCCTGCAGACGCCACCCATACTTGCGCATTTCGACGATTGCGCCGATACGGAAATACACACCGACGCAAGCGGCGTAGGACTCGGTGCCGTCCTTGTGCAAAAGACTGACGGGCTTGAAAGGGTAATCAGTTATGCTAGCCGGTCACTATCCAAGGCAGAAGCCAACTATTCCACAACAGAAAGGGAATGCCTTGTCATCATCTGGGCTACGTCAAAGTTTCGCCCCTACCTCTATGGCAGGCCCTTCAATGTTGTCAGTGACCATCACGCCTTATGTTGGCTACCTAACTTGAAGGACCCTTCAGGTCGTCTCACACGACGGAGTCTGAGGCTTCAAGAATTCGACATTACCGTCGTGTACAAGTCCGGACAAAAACACTCTGACGCCGACTGCCTCTCTCGTGCCCCCGTCGACGCGCCGCCGCAAGACGACGACGATGACTGCTTCCTCGGAACTATAAGTGCCGACGACTTCGCCGAAAGGCAACGAGCCGACGCGGAACTGGGGGGCCTAGATTTGCCGAGACTTGCCGAGATTGCCAGCGACGGAACACACCGCCGACTAAGCCATCGGGACTTCTGCAGCCAATTGAACCACCGCACCTGCCGTTCCAGCAAATCGGGATGGACCTGCTGGGGCCGTTCCCGACGTCGACTCCCGGCAACAAGTGGATCGTCGTAGCGATTGACTGCCTCACCCGCTACGCCGAGACAAAGGCCTTGCCGAAAGGCAGTGCCGCCGAGGTAGCCAAGTTCTTCGTGGAGAACATCGTCTTGCGTCATGGCGCCCCAGAGGTCCTTATCACAGACAGAGGTACCGCCTTTACTGCGGCCCTAACTCAGGCGATCTTGGAGTACAGCGAGACGAGCCACCGCCGCACCACCGCCTACCACCCGCAGACCAATGGCCTCACCGAGCGTCTAAATAAGACCATTGCCCACATGCTCGCCATGTACGTCGACGTTGAGCACAAGACGTGGGACGCCGTCCTTCCGTACGTGACCTTCGCTTACAACACGGCCGCCCAAGAAACGACGCTGATGACGCCGTACAAGTTGGTCTACGGAAGGAGCCCGGCGACGACGCTCAACGCCATGCTACCCAACGTCACCGACGAAGAAAATGTTGACGCCGCCGCTTACTTACAACGCGCCGAAGAAGCTCGACAGCTGGCCCGCCTGCGCATCAAGACCCAGCAGCACACCGACAGCCGTCGCTACAATCTTCCACGACGCTTCGCCGAGTACCAGCCCGGCGACCGTGTCTGGGTCTGGACGCCAATACGACGACGACGCGGACTGAGCGAGAAGCTTCTTCGACGATACTTCGGACCGTACAGGGTACTTCGGACCTCGACGTCTCGGTGCACTCGACTACGAGGTTGTCCCCGACGGCATCACGAACTCTCAGAAGCGCCGAGCTCGACCCGAGGTCGTGCATGTGGTGCGCTTTAAACCGTACTATGCTCGTTAGCGCACCTGAGGACTTTCTTTATTAGTTTTCTTTAGTATTGCATGTGTTCATGTTCTGTTTTTAAATGCGAAGCATTTCTTAGCGAACCTCTGGCACTTTGAGCGTTTCTATCTACGTATCTATCTATCTATCTATCTATCTAGCCGCCTACGTCAGGGGGCTCTCGTGATCGCCTCCTTAGCTTGGTGTACACCAAAACTGGCATGGGAGGGTAAGAGGATTTGACGAATATGACTGTCGGGTCATGACATGAATAACGTGAAAATCATTTCGCGTACGTCGTCAAACCCTTTCCTCCAGACACGTGTGGTACATACTCGTTTACCATAGGCCGCGGTGCACGGGTATGCGCCACAGGTTATTGACAGTTTATATCTGCCCAGGAACGGCGAGAACCGACATTAAATGTGAGAGCGTTAAGAAAAACCGACATCGGCAGCGTTGACGCGACGAATTGAAAGAATGACAATTCGGATCCCAGCAGGAATCGAACCCAAGCATTCTGCGTGCCAATCAGGTATTCTACCACAGAGCCACGCCAAGCGTGTAAGCTGGTTTGGAAAAACAGCCTATGCAGGCGAAATGTCGGTGCAACGTCAATTGTGGTTGTGGTGCTTGCTATCTAATTTTACAAGCAATAAACACTACATAATACTCCTACGATGTTTATACTCCTACGATACAGGCGTCATATCAGATTAATGGTTATGGTTCCACTGTTGGTTCCGCTTATATGGCAGTCTAATAAACATTACATTTGCATTCGTATGATTCAGCAAGCTATATTGAAGCATTGCTCAACCCCGGAGGAATACATTAAAGAAAGTTACGTACGATATTCACATCATCGCACCGTAAAGTGCTCGTACTCCACCAGAACGACGCAGTGTCCTCTTCATTTCTTACGAGGCTGCGCGATGGCCTCATGCTGACCGAGGATGATGCCAGGTTGATTGACAGCCGTTTTGTAGACTAGGCTACGTAGGCCACATTGGCCCAGGTGGTCTACGAATAAGACAAGCGTCATCCACTGATGTTCGTCTACGTAGCACTATCCAGGCCTACCTGCCTCGACGCCCTATACCTCACCAACGCGAAGGGTGACTTCAGATTCAGACATGTCGCCGGCTCTATTGACAGACGATTTGTCGTCGATATGACCGACGCATCCACGATTTACAACAGCTGTACTATACCTCATACTTCACTCCATATGGACCCCTCGTCACCGCGATCACGACCTGATCCGATAACGCAGTCATGACCAACTGCCGGTGCTTCCTGATCACGGGGATGATGACCTTGTTCAAGAACTGTCAAGAACTTCTTCCACACATACACACGGGTTCGTGAAACGTGCGTGCGTTCTCTATCATAAGGGACAAGTATAAGCACAACATATCAGCTTACCGCTTCTGGTGGTGCTATAATACCCATGTTTCCGTTGGAGCATTACCCAACTGTAAACAACTGGTTATATAACACATATGCGGCTCTTCAACATATATGTGTGCGTATAAAAGTTATACATATCTTTAGCGTCATTTTGTAACGTCTCGCTCAGCGAAAAACTTTACGCCACAGTCACCTTCCCGCCGCATGCTTCGCATAACATCGACTCCCATGGTACGTGAGATCTGCCGAATTTTTTAAGCATCGGGACGATGCTTTTTCAGAGGGGGGTATTGCCGCGAGTCTTATAATTCATGAGTTGAAGCTTCACCCGCAAAGACTGTGGGCAACGCGCTGCGCAGGCCTCGCCGTGATGTGTAGGAAGCTTCGCGATTGTTTTGGAACAATCTGTTAAGATTGCGCGCCGCACGAGAATGTTCTAGCTTTGTCGAGAGATAACGCCGCCAACAGCGACATCGCTGGAAAGTTCGATAGCGCCTGTATAAAAGCCGACGCGCTTGACTGCTTGTCAGTTGATCGACGGTCGACGCTCTGTTCGCCGCTATCAGTTTATTGCTGTAGCTGGAGTTTCATTTTCCCGGCCACAAGTTCGGCCTAATAAAGAGTTTAATCTCGGACGTGCTGACTGCTGCCTTCGTCGACGTCACGACCACGTGAAAATATTTGCAGAGCTCTACTGTTTCAAGACGCGCATTGCAAATTGAGTTCTATTCACTGAACACAGCCTTTTCCCCGACATACCTCGCTCTGCTTTTCAATCGTGTCTCCCTCTAAAGGGCTCCACGACGCAAACACGCTCTCGTTATATGAGCGTCTATACGAGGAGAATTACCTGAAAAGAGAGATTAATAGAAAAATATATATATACAGAAACATGCTGCCTTCATGAACGCGTGCGAGGCGCCAGCGAGTGGCTGCTATCTCATAGTGCTCTGCCCGTAGAATGTTACTTTTCGTCAAGCAGCACGACTTTGAAGACGTTAATATTTTGAAGGGGGCAGACCCTTCAAAAATTTTGTGGCAGACCTAGGTTCCGCGTGACGTTCCAAGAGTAAAGCTAATATCGTCGACGTCAGAGACGATTTGCGGGCCGCGCACAATACCACGACTGGAAACTCGCGAGGACTATTCTTCGTCACCCCTCTCGCTCCCTTGTCGGTCTGCTCTCAACGTGTGTCTGGCTGCTTCGGCCATGAATGCTTCTTTTCTTTTTCCTGAGAAGGGGGATTTGAAGAACGCACTTTGAACGGCACCAAAACTTTAGCGCACGTCATCTCGGGTGCACTCCTGCTGTGCGTTTCGCACTAACACAAAATCGTTCTCAGTTAACGATAGTAACAATAATTATACCATGCCTTGGACGATTTACGATTCAATTTCGGGGTTAGCAGACCCAAAGCAACAAATTGCAGTAAAAACTCGCAAACAAAACTTTCGCTGTCATGGGTACTTTAAATGCCCACTACGTCAGAATTGTTCCGTTGGCGGATCAAGGAAGGGCCCACTACGCGTCCGTAGCGCAACACGAGAAGCTACGCTGCTGCTCACATCGTTCATTCTTTTCAGCTGATGATGACTGAATAATGTCTGAGCACTTTTGTAATGGTGAGCATTTAGGACACGCACTTGTCGCGGAGTTCAAATGTTTTTACGACTGACGCGATTCTACGTTTCTGCCGCGCAATATTACATGCTTTGCTTTGAGGAGAGTGCTCCGGCTATGTGACATACATAAAGCATTTTTAACGCAGAAAACCTGAGCTACAACTACTAATATTAAATGCGAAGCAATTCATAGCGAACCCCAGACAGTTTGAGCGTTTCTATCTATCTATCTATCTATCTATCTATCTATCTATCTATCTATCTATCTATCTATCTATCTATCTATCTATCTATCTATCTATCTATCTATCTATCTATCTATCTAACCGCCCACGTGTGGGTGCTCTCGTGATCGTCTGCTTAACTAGTTGTAGACCGAAATTGGCGTGGGAGGCTGAGAGCATTTGACGAACATGACTGTGTGGTCGTGGTATGGCTAACGTGAAAATCCTATCACGTAAGTCGTCAAATATTTTCCGGCAGGCACGTGTGGCACATACGCCTTCACCCCGGACGGTGGTATACGGGTATGCGCCACTGGTGATTGACAGTTTGTCTAACTAGGAACTACGAGAACAAACATAGGTAATTTAAATGCGAGAGCGTGTTAAGAAAATCCGACATCGGCAGCGTGGACCCTACAAATGCAAAGAATAAAAAATTAGGCTCCCAGCTGCAAGCGAACCCAAGAATTCTGCGTGACATTCAGGTAACCTAACAGAGAGCGACGCCAGGTCTATAAACTTGAACACGCTATGAAGGCTTATTGTCGGTGCGATGTCACTTGTGGGTGTGGTGCTGGCTAACTTTACAGCAAAGGAATCAACACTACATATGGACTCCTACGATACAGGCGTCAGGTCAGGTTAACACATGTGGTACCAGTATTCGCTCCGCTTTATAGCAGTCTTAAAAATATTAAATTTCTATTCTTACGATTCAAGAAACTATAGACAAGCGTTGTTTGACCCTGGAGGCATGCGCTCGCCAATGTTACGTATATTATTCACATCGTCGGATCGTGAGGTGCACTTCGTTTCGACAATACTGACATTTGCGCACTGACGTGAGTGCTGATGTTACATCAGACCATAGGTTACCTTTTAAAGGCCAGTGTAGCCAACGTGCCTGGCAAGCACACGATGTGCACACAATTGCTACACTTCCAAAACTCGTCGATTCATCTCGTGACGCTCGGGTAAAAGCCGTGAAATGCAGAACAGAACAATCACGGTCCTCGCCGCTGTCTGCGTTAAACATTTTGGACATCCCTTGCAATCGTTCGGGAGCGGAAAAGGTTACGTCCACATGGATCTATGTGTCCTTCTCTGTCTCCGTCGTGTATAGCTACCCCATATGAATTCTAAAAAAGGGGTGTCTTGTATTGGATTAAAGCAGCGTGAAAGCAATTCGTCCAGGTCAATGCGCCCCGTAGAAAAAAGGCGCTTCTGTCATATGATTTCTCCCACTTACTGTTGGTAAACGCGCCTTTGTCCTGACTGTCATGAATCTGTGCTCAGGAAGTCATGTATCCATGAGATCCTGTCCACTTTCTCTAACGAATTGGTCAGGCTCGCTGCAGCTGGGGTCCCTGGTTAACTTAGGATGGGTGTCAATAAAAGCATCGTAAAAAATGAAGAATATGGTAATTAGTTCCGTAGCTGGGGTACTTCGTAAACAGGTGAGACCGGTGACCGTGACGTATGTGCATAAGTTGGCCCTTGACCTGAAAAACATTTGCGAGCAGACAGGGCACTCCACTCGTCTTTTCAGCTCTTAGGAAGCTTGGAGGGTATGCATTCAAATAGAAAAAGAAAATGTAAGATGATGTGCAATTCCACAGGGGCTGTCTTCTATGAGGTGTGACGAAGGGGGTAGTTCATGAGGTGTCTTTCACATAGATTCCTTTCCTACATAGGACAAACCGGTGGTTCTTCAAATGACCGAAGCGGGGAGCTTGAACAAAATGTTGAGCAAAATAAAGAGTGCCCAAATTTGCTGCATCATATTAGCAATGGGCCTCCAGGGTCTTGTGGGCAAGATTTGTCTGCCATGGTGGTGATCGCGAGAAATACAGATAAAACAGCTGAGAAGAAAGATACATCTGTACAGCTGCGAAATTGTTTCACCTCAACGCGCGAGCGTCGATCACCGAGCCGATAGCGTGGTATAACGGTGCGCAGCTGCTAAATGAGGGAGAATACGTTCGAGCGCTCGATGAGCAGTCCTGTTAGGGCGTACTAGAACAGGGGGGGTGCTCGGAACGGCCGCAGCAGCAATGTACAGAAAATGAAGCCCAAACAGGGTCAAGCCGCTTGTGGCGCTGCGATCGGTAGCCTGATATGTGTCGTCGTTTAAAGGCACCCTCTAAAACTTTTCCAGGCCTCGTTGTTTTACATTTTCTTACTTTCGGGTTGCGTAGAATGAATGCCGAAGAGATTAGTGCAGCAAGAACGGCAGCGATAGGCGCACGTAGCTCGAAGTTATTCAGCCTAGAACATTCAAAATACAATAAAATGGAGGCCTGCCCTCTACTACATTTTGCGGGGTCACATGACCTCGTTTCACTCGCCCTGTGACGTTTGATGGCGCCCGAAGGAAATGAACTGAAAGATATTGCCCGTTCTTTCCAACGTAATGATGACGCGGTTGAGACAGTAACAAGCAATGTGGATCATCAAGAGTGAACTGCACATGCGAAACCAGGCAGATCGCGAACGCATCTATCATGTTTTGTAGTTTGAGTCATCTTTCTTGTTGCGACAGCGTCTATATCAACGTTCTTACAATTTCCCCCCTTCAGTTTCTACAAACAACGACACCTGGAGCGTCTCCAGTGCGTTTGCTCCAGCGCCGTGGCGTTGAGCGCATTCTTTGCCGGGCGCTTCACTTTTAAAGTTGAAAAAGTCTAAGGTCGTTTGTCTAGTTAGTCTAACCAGACGAACGATTCAGCTGGAAGCCTAATTTTTGATTCTTTGCATTCGTAGGGTCCACGCTGCCGATCTCGGTTTTTCTTAACGTTCTCGCATTTAAATTATCAATGTTTGTTCGCGCAGTCCTTAGTTAGATATAAACTGTCAATCACCTGTGGCGCATACCCGTACCAAGAACACGTACGAATTATGGAAGGTCAGCCCTCACTTATCAGATACCTGCACTAATAAATCGTGTATCTTCAGAAATAAATTTTGATATCCCACCCCACATATTTAAAAAACAAGCAAGACTTTTCCTATTAAAGGACTGTACAGCCGTTACAGCACAATGTCATTTATTCTCACTGCACCATTGTTCATGCATTGGATATTTTATATGTTCCAACGTTTGCATTTTCGGTATGTGCAATTTTCCTAATTAAATGGGTGCATTTTAATTTTCTTGTACATTTCCCTGTAACATTCATTTCGCTGTATCTGTGAATTTTGTAGTATCTTCTTATGTTTATTATATTCTTATGTTTATTTTTCCCTGTGTAACGACGCTATTATATCTTATCAAGTTGTATTAGTTGTATAAGTTTGTATCAAGTTATATTAGTTATTCCTAGTTGTATTAATTACCATTTTTATTCGTTGCTGCCTGTACAGTCCCCCAGGTCCCTTCAAGCTGTTTTTCAACAGCTTTTCTGCCTGGGGAACCCCCGACTTTTTGTGTTGGAAATAAAGTTCATTTCATTTCATTCTGCTATCCGTGGTAAATGCCTATGTGCCACACGCGGCTGCCGGAAAATGTTTCACGACCTACGTGATTGGATTTTCACGTTATTCATGCCATGACCGCACAGTCATGTTCGTCAAATCCTTTTAGCCTCCCACGCCAATTTCGGTCTACAACAAGCTAAGCAGACGATCACGAGAGCACCCAGACGTGGGCGGATAGATAGATAGATAGATAGATAGATAGATAGATAGATAGATAGATAGATAGATAGATAGATAGATAGATAGATAGATAGATAGATAGATAGATAGATAGATAGATAGATAGATAGATAGATAGATATGCTCAAACTGTCTGGGGTTCGCTAAGAATTCCTTCGCATTTTATATTACTAGTTGTAGCTCAGGTTTTCTGCGTTAAAAATGCTTTATGTATGTCACATAGCCGGAGCACTCTCCTATTGAGTGGCAGAAACGCACAATCGCGTCTGTCGTCAAAACATGTGAACTCCGCAACAAGTGGGTTTCCTAAACGCCGACCCATTACAAAAGTGCTCAGACATTATTCAGTCATCATCAGCTCAAAAAGCGTCAACGATGTGAGCAGCAGCGTAGGTTCGCGTGTTGCGTGACGGACGCGTATTGGGCCCTTCCTTGATCCGCCAACGGAACAATTGTGACGTAGTGGGCATTTAAAGGACCCATGACAGCGAAAGTTTTGTTTGCGAGTTTTTACTGCAATTTGTTGCTATGTGTCTGCTAATCCCGAATTTGAATCGTAAATCGTCTAACGCATGGTATAATTATTGTTACTATCGTTAATTGAGAACGATTTTGTGTTAGTGCGAAACGCACGCCTAAATACCATAAGAAACTAGCACCCCCCCAGCAGGAGTGCACCGGTGATCACGTGCGCTAAAGTTTTGGTGTCGTTCAAAGCACATTCTTCAAATCCCCCCTTCTCGGGAAAAAGAAAAGAAGCATTCGTGGCCTAAAAAGCCAGACATACGTTGAGAGCAGCCCGACAGGAGAGCGAGAGGCGTGACGAACAAGAGTCCTCGCCGGTTGCCAGTCGAGGTATTGTGCGCGGCCCGCAAATCTTCTCTCTCGTCGACGATATTAGCTTTAATCTTGGAACGTCACGCGGAGCCTCGGTCTACGTCATACCAGTGGCGATGTCGCGAGGTGCTGCCAACTCTAATGACACGCACGCTTACTTTAAAAGCAAAATAAAATATCTTAAAGGTAATGTCCAGCATTATACACGGCCAGAACTGATCCCGTATGCATCTTGACGTTTCACGTTTGGTGTCAGGGGTCCTTTAAGAACTGTACTTGCAAAAGGCATTCTAGGATAGTTCGAAACAGCCAATGATACGCGCACAGTCAGTCGTGCGTTCCTTTACGGTGTCGTTGAGGCATGCACCGAGAACCGAAGCGATGGCAGCACTTCAGAAGTGGTACACACAGAAATTTCTGCGTGTACCATTTTCAGCTTTTTCGGATGAGGAACAAGAAGCTTCTCGAATAATCACTTTCACGTAGGTGAGTGCTGAGAGTGCTGACACGTCCGTATTGTGGACTGCACCCTTATATGCTGTTGCCGCTGTTTTATTACCGATCTATTGTTATCGTATAAATAGCTATTTGTTCGCGAATAAAACGTTTAGTTTCATGTTAGCGCTGTGTATGTGTAATTCTTACTTGTTCTTACCGTGCTGCGCTATGCGCATGAATTTTTTTGATCCTACCAAACTTACCCAGCAACGTGTCTCGTCTCTTTACAGCCCCTCTTACGAACGAAAAGCGCAGTGGAATCGCGCAACCGAATATGCGTCATCACCACTGCCTGAGGACGTCAACCAGGTGCCTCAACCTACAACTGCACGTGTTGCTATTTCCATGTGGTGCTTGTGAGCATGATGAACCTTGCAACTGGATTGCACTGTGGCGTCGCAGCGACAGTGGTTCATTGCTCCGCCTAATTAACTGCGGCAGCGAGGAGACAACGCATCCGCCTGCAAGGCTTGGGCTCCGGCGTTGCAGCAGGAGTTTTCCGAAGTCAACCAAACAACCTTCAAGATTTGCGACAACCGCCGACGAAGACACGCTGCGGAAATGCTCAGCTGTCGTCTTCCAAATATTAAAGTCTTCAAAGTCATGCTGCTTGAGGAAAAGTAACATTCTACGGGCAAAGCACTATGAGATAGCAGGCACTCGCTGGCACCTGGCACGCGTTCATGAAGAAAGCATGTCTGTGTATATATATATTTTTCTGTTAATCTCTGTTTTCAGGTAATTCTCCTTGTATAGACGCTCATATAGCGAGAGCGTGTTTGCGTCGTGGACCCCTTTAGAGAGAGACACGATTGAAAAGCAAAGCGAGGTATGCCGGAGAAAAGGCTGTGTTCAGTGAATAGAATTCAATTGGCAATGCGCGTCTTCAAACAGTAGCGCTCTGAAAATATCTTTCAAACACAAAGTTGCTTTGGGTCGTTCAACCCTATTGAAAGCCAAATCTGACTTTTTGTCTCGAAAGCAATAGGATGGGTCATAAAAATGCTTCGCCTCTGAGATTTCATCTTGTAAACAGGCTTTGTATATGGTTTCAAAGGCGTATGCGCTTATAGATGTTCCATTCTTCCAAATCTTTCGAGAAGATCTAAAAGCTTGACGCCAGCATTCTCAGACATATTATTGAAGTCAACATAGTTTATAGCGGCTCCGATACAACAAAACATGTTTACCAGTTTCATACCTTTCATGAAACATATGAAACCTAGAGCACTTTCTAAGAATTCGTCGCTTCTCTTCTTCCGACACTAAGTTATATGCGGTACTTTTCTAATTCCCCACGGAATGTGGGATAGGTTTCGGCTCTGGAAAACGGACCTAGAGAAGTCGTGTGTGGTACTCTTATGCATTAATAGAGCTCCTACGGTTAAAATATTCTCGTGCCATCTTCTTTGTTTTTTTGTCGCCTTAAGGAGACTCGCTATTGCCAGGACAGCGTTCGTCCTCATCTTTATTGCCTGAGTTTATGGCTCACGCAATAGTACCACACGTAGCATGAATCGGAGTGACATGGCTCGAAAATCAGTTTGAAATTAAGCAATAAAAACTAAAAATGGATAGTCCACGAAGTTTAATAAAAAGTGAGCAGAAATGCGTGCATTCTCTAATTGTGCCATGATTTAAGCTGCATAAATAAATTTAGTTTCCGTTCAGCGTCCTATAGGCAGTGCAAACTTTCAAGTGCGTATGGTTTTGGAAAGTTTACACGCAGCATTTTGAATAAAACAATGCACTAGTCCCAGTCTTTGACCAAATGCTGATATATGTAGGAGGTACTCGATGTTGTATACTGTAAAGCGCAGAAAAGGGGCCCGACAATAGATTATCTTGTAGAGAAACAGGTGAAAAAACAGTTTGAAATTAAGCAATAAAAACTAAAAATGGATAGTCCACGAAGTTTAATAAAAAGTGAGCAGAAATGCGTGCATTCTCTAAATGTGCCATGATTTAAGCTGCATAAATAAATTTAGTTTCCGTTCAGCGTCCTATAGGCAGTGCAAACTTTCAAGTGCGTATGGTTTTGGAAAGTTGACACGCAGCATTTTGAATAAAACAATGCAATAGTCCCAGTCTTTGACCAAATGCTGATATATGTAGGAGGTACTCGATGTTGTATACTGTAAAGCGCAGAAAAGGGGTCCGACAATAGATTATCTTGTAGAGAAACAGGTGGGCCATAACTGATCATGGTAACAGGAAGATCGGCCGGTCTAGTCGGTTTACAAAAGGTGACAGGGAAGAGGATTTTGATAAACCACAATGAACAACAATTTCCCATGTCTTCGGCCGCAGTTTTTAATGACCGCTGGAGAGCCCTGAGCCTTTCTTGCTTAATGGAGAACAAATGCCCAAGCTTCTTAGGCGCTGAAAATCGTCGCTCCCCCCACACCTCTTTCCTATAATTCTTAGGACATCTGACCTCTTATGAATATAAGGCGTAATAGACGCATTCCTAGTTTCTTGAATAACGAGATGAAGAGGGTGCCCGTATTTTTATGCGCTGCCACAATGTGTGCCTACTGGCACACATGGTGGCAGCGGATTCCCGTCACTATGTCGGGTCTGTCAAGCCTGCTTCCCCCACCGCAAACACTGTATCCGTCAACAGACGCATGGCATGCGTGGACGACATTGAAGAGTAAGTTCACTTTGTTCTCCACCGCTACTCAGTTGAGAAAGCAGCCTTAAAAAGTAGAAGCAGCAACGTTACTCGTAACAGACAGCGAAGAAGGGAGGAAGGCTTACAACACCTTCAAATTCGAAGATGATGCAGCAAAGAACGACGTCCTGGAGTTGCTCGAAATGTTTGAGGAACACTACAAGCCAGTCACTAACTTGACGTTTAAGGAATTCCGCTTCGGATAAAGAATCCAAAGGCCAGGGGAGTGTTTCAATGACTGGCTAACCGAGCTCCGGCTTTTAGCGAAGAACTGTGAGTTCGGGGACCTAGGAGGCTGTTTGCTTCGCAGCCGGAATATTCTGGGATTGAGAGATAAACGCTTGCAAGAAAAGATTATCGCCAAGAGTCCGTCGTACAGCACGACCGTCAAAATGTGTCTCGCCCAAGAAATTGGGAAATAGCAGTTTAGAGAAATTAGTGAAGGCACAGAAGCAGCACGCGCCGCAGTTTTTCAGGCAGTGAGCACCCAAAAGCATCGCTGTAGTCGGTGCGGTTATAGAACGCACGATAACGCAAGGGGCCCGGCTACAGGAAAAAATTGCAGAAATTGCGGGGCGCGTTTTCACTTCGCTCAAGCATGTAAATTGTCGGAAAACAGAGCTGCAGGAAGTACAAATGGACGAAGAAATTTTTTTTTTCTTGGAACCTTTGACCGTATGCGCAGTCGCAGCGAGAGATAACTGTACTGCAGCAGTTGACATCGAAGGCTGCCAATTCACGTGTGAGCTTGCTACCTGCTGCGTAATTTCAAGCAAAGACGCAAAAAAGCTTAGCAATAAGGCCCTGCAAACCTGCCACGCGACCCTGACGGGCTTGTTCGGCCATAAGACCACACCGACAAGGAAAATTCGGCTGCCTCTGTGTCCTAACAGCATAGAGTACGAAGAAAATTATTTGTCGTCGAATAAAATGTGCCTGTGACTCTAAGTGGATTAGGGGTGAAACGCCTAGGATTTATTTGCGGCGTGCAAAATGTTCACGCCGAACAGATGTACCCAGCAGCTAAACCTTGCGCAGAAGGCTTCAGTGGACTTGGGCAGCTGAAAAGCGAAGAGTACGCTACGAAGTTAAAGCCCGGAGCCGTCGGAGTCGTCGTGCCAGCCAGCCGACTTCCCGTGGCCCTTCAGGAAAGAGTAAGGGAGAGGTCAAGCGTATGGAAGACCAAGGCATGATACCCAAGGTAAGGGGCCCAACGGAATGGTCAAGTCAAATGGTTACAGTCGTTAGGAAAGATAAAGTACGCTTCTGCCTAGATCCAATCGAGCTCAACAAAGCACTTTTGCGGGAGACCTATCCTATGCCTACACTCGAAGACGCCGTGCCAAAGCTTGCTGCTGCCAAACCTTTTTCGACATTAGATGCAGCTTCAGGGTTTTGCAGATTAAAGCTGAATGACTCTAGCTTCAAAATTTCCACTATGAGTACATCGTACGTACGCTGCCACTTTCTCCGCATGTCCTTCGGTAATGCCTCAGCACCAGAAATATTCCAAGCAGCAATGCATCGTGTCCTAGAAGGTCTCTCAAATGTAGCGATAGTAATGGATTCTTCTCTGTGGCAATATTAAGCAAGAACATGACTACAATTTGCAGCTCCTTCTAGCACACTGCCGCGAACAAAATATTCGACCAAGTCTAAAGAAGTGTTTGTTTTTGCAGACAGAGCGTTGCTACCTCGCGCACGTGCTCACCTCCGAAGGCTTGCGTGTGGACCCCCAACGTGTGCAGGACATTTTGGAGATGCCGACATCAAAGGACTGTAAGGAGCTACAAGTGTTTCTGGGCACAATGAACTTTGTACAGTGCTTTATCCCAAACATGCCTGAGGTCGCAGCAGCACTTGGTACTTTGCTGCGGAAAGACCCTGCATGGGTCTGGACGGAGGTGCAGCAAGAAAGTTTTCTTACACTGCGTGAGGCTCTGATACAAGCGCCAGTGCTCCGGTATTTTGACTCCAGTAAACCGGTGACCTTATCGGTGGATGCGAGTTAGCTGGGGGTGGCCGCTGTCCCAATGCAGGGTGCGCAGCCCGTCGCATTTTCGTCACGGACACATACCAAAGCGCAGACAAGATACGCGCAGATAGAGAAGGAAACACTTGCTATTGTGCATGGGTGCACTAAATTTCATGACTACATATTCGGACAGCATTCTGTGACTGTGGAAAGTAACCACCGCTCCTTAGTAGCGATATTCAGTAAGCCGCTGTACAAGTGCCCACTACGTTTACAACGCATGCGCCTTACTCTACAACGTCACCCCATCCATGTGACTTACAAACCGGGTGAAGAACTATTCCTAGCTGATGCTTTGACAAGGTTTCCGAGCAAAGTATGCATGCCAGATGACGAATAGTTTCAGTTCATTGTTCTTCAGTGTATTTCGGCCTCTGTACGCGTGCTGCAAGACTTTTTCAAGCCACCAATGAGGACGCAACCCTGAGCAAGCTCCGCGAATACGCAAGTTAAGCATGGCCGCTTCACAAGCAAGACGCCCCCGAGCCACTTCGGACGTACTGAAAGTACCGGGACGAGATACACGGACAGGACGGCCCCGTATTCCGGAGTAACAAGGTGATCGTGCCACAATCGAAGACAAAAGCAATGATGAGTACTTTTCACTTAGCGCATGTGGAAGTAAAAAAAATGAAGGGTAGGGCAAGGAACGTGATGTTTTGGCCGAATATGTCGGGGAACATCAAGCAGTTCTGGAAAGCTTGCAAAGTATGCCAAAACAACAAACCTCAAAACCCTGAGATGCCACTTTTGAGTCACGAGGTACCCTCCGTACCATGGCAACTTGTCGGCATAGATTTGTTCTCTTTCGAATGTCGAGAATTAGCCGTCATTGTCGACTCGTTCGTTTATGTAATACGACAGTTTCGGACGACAATGGCGAGCACGCTTTCAACATGGTGTTCAGAATTTTTTTCCGTCCATGGCTTGCCACTACAGTTGTGCAGTGATAATGGCCTGCCTTTTAGCAGTCATGAGTTCAAGGAGTTTCTGAACACTTCGGGCATTGCTCACGCAACCTCAAGCCCCTACCACACGCGGTCAAAAGGCATCCATCCCTCCAAACGGTTCATCCTCAACGGCCCCTACAGAACTACGGCGAAGCACAAGGCAACGACGCAAGCCCTGTTGGTACCCTCTACCTGAGAGACGCTAACCAGGTTTATTATTTGTCTACTCCCACTGCAAGGACAAAGGCCTCTACCATGTTCCGCCAATCAAGCCGGTCCTGTGCTTTTTGCTGCGACGTTATAACTACAAACTTCTTAATCTCATTTACCCACCTAATTTTCTGTCTCCCCCTCACGCGTTTGCCATCTCTTGGAATCCAGCCAGTTACCCTAAATGACCACCGGTTGGTTATCCTGCCTACGTGCTACCTGCCCAGCCCATATCCATTTCTTCTTCTCGATTTTAAGGTTACACATATCATTTTCCTTTCCATCGCTCGCTGCGTCGTCGTCAATTTAAGTTCAACCCTCTTTTTAAGTGCCCAGGTTTCTGCTCCGTAGGTAAGTACCGGTAAGATGCACGGGTATAACAGCTGCATCTAACCAGGTTTAACTGCCCCGTAAAGGGAAGATGTAGCAAGGCTCAACAAGCGCCACGTCACTGTTTCTATTTTTAGTGCGCATGCCTGACGGCGGCGCTAGTTGTATATGTATATATACGCGTTCTTGTTCCGGTAACAAAGTTGTTCGTTGCCTGAAGCCGACCCGCACACATCGCAGGAGAGCTTAAGCACACATCGAAGAACTGCAACGTTTGAGCACGTGGCACCTCGTGAGTGAATTCAAGTCATATCCCTATTTATCTGAAGACATTTAAAATGTATTCACTTTCCTGTGCTGCGCGTGAGTTGTCAATCATAACGAAGTAGTGTCTCATTCATCTGATTATAGTGACGCCAGGGAATGTAGTCGTAGAGTCAGTTTGGTGTTAACAGCCTTATCCACGTCATTACGACTGGGGTCAGCCACGAACCTTAAAACAGGGATCAGGCACGAACCTATAGACACGCCCTTTTTCTGCATGTATGATTTTTCGAACCAATTCTCAGTGTTACATTTGAAGTAATGACTCCAAATTTCTAAAAAAGCATTCCACTGAAACAACGCACTAGTTACAATTTGCACAATAGGCAGATTGCCAATGCAATTAGTGCATTGCGCTGCTGTTAACTCTATGTCGCGGTCTATTGCTGGCCACCAAAAGAACGATCGCGCCACTGTTTTCATTGCCGAGGAGCCTTGATGAACAATTTGCGAAGTTTGCGAGGAATGACAACTTGAAACGGCGACTCCACATTACCATAGACAACCTGGGGAAAGTACCGGAACAAGAGGCCTCCCTCTCCGAGATAGCAGTTGGTCTCCTCATCGCTTCCGGTGTCAGTTGGATCACACGCCCCCAGCTTTTCTGACACATTACGGCAAAAACCATCGCTCTACTGCGCTGGAAGATGCTCCTGTTTAGTGACCAACGTACCCCAACGTGACTGCATTGTCACAGGTGGTGCTGTAACGGCACATACTGTTTCCGCCTCCACGTGGGGTTCAATAGACAACGGCGCACGTGAAAAGGCGTCTGAAACTATGTTGGTGTTTTCTGAAAAGAGTATTTTTTTCAAACTGTCCACAAAGACGGCAGCCTTTTGCAGAAAGTCAAGTGTAAAGCCCTCGTCTGCACGAAAATCTTGGCCAAGAAGCATTGGAATTCATAGACCAGGCAAAGAAACGAATCGCTGGCGCTTCGTTTTCCCATTAAAGCTTATCCGTAAGCGAACACACCCTCCAGCGTTTGATACGGGGTCTGATGCCACTCGGAACTGAACATTAGCGTTAAGAAACTTGATATTTTAGCTATACACTTCTCTAGCAACATATTACCGATGAAATAGATTCGTGAACCTGTATGAAGAAGAACTAGTACTACAATACCCAGCGCTTAAACTTTTATAGTTGGTTCTGGAGACTGCACCTGCGTTATGCGGCAAACTGTGGTAACGATGACTGACTCACCAGCTTGATAGTCTTCCATTACACGCCCCGGACAGCATCCCGCGCTCCTGGAATTGACGGCCGTGGGCTGCGACACACCTCCAGTGTTTAGTGTCGCCGGCCGAAGCAGTTTTCCCGAACCTTCTGCACTTGCGCTACGGCGTGCAGAGCATTGCCGCCTCAAATGACCAGTTTGACCGCACTGGTAGCATACAACTTGCTCATGTCTGCTTTGGCCAGTAAGCCTACCTCTGAAATCACGCCGCGGAATAACCACCGGTGTACCCATCGCAGGAGCGCCTGTGGCAGTCAGTTCACCCAGGACTTGTGAACCCGGAATATCGGGACTGGGGGTCCGATCGACTATGCTCTTGTATGGCTCGAGTAAGGAGCGCGCGCTCTGCACTATGACGCCGGTCCGTGGACACGTGCTCGCAGGAACACCTTACACCTGATACGGTATTGAATGGGGCCCCGCGCCGCTCTTGCTCATAAACGAAGGGCTCCCGGGCGCTGGAGGAGACAGCCGTGAATGCGCCTGGGCTCGTCAGGTCGCATGGGGAACTGGCTACGAGTCGCGTGAAACCAGTGACGGCTCAAGAGAAAATTGTGGCGGTGGCGGTGGCACGCAAGATCTCTCAGCTATCAGAGCGTCGCGTACACCGCGGGCTTCCCGTGCGATAACGTCGAAGTCTGGGTCAGTTGGTGCATGCCGCTGAGGCAAAAACTAGTCAAAAAGACGCCGGACAAGGGGAAGAAGTGACACATACAACGATTGGACTAGCAACTGTGCTTTATTAGCTGACAGCAGCTCCCAGAAGAACCATGGCGCAGGCGCTGATCACGTAAATCCATGAAGCGAAAAACCAAAACATGAACAAAGCAAAAGCGAAAATTGGCCTACATGTCGGCCAAGAATCTACCGCCAAAGTGACAGGAACTCGCATTCCTTCTGTAGTAATGAAATGGACGTAGTGCTGACACAATCGTCACGGTGCATGTTGATATGATATGCTTCAAGGATTTCGCGCTCCTCCTTGCCCCCACCTCTACCCAAAATCTTAACATTAAAAAACAACGGCACACAACCACAGATGCGGCAGTGGCGGGGAAGATTAGCCCCGTCTGACATGTTCAACGAATTGTGGTGCTCGCACAGTCGTTCATGGAAACATCGGCCAGTTTCGCCGATGTATACTTTTTGACAACATGTTTCGCGCAGGTAGTCTACTTGGTTTTATGCCGAATAGTACACACCGGAGTGCTAGTGTTTCCGCGAGCAACACGTGAACACAGCGCAGAAAGTTTGCATGGCGACGAAAATACAGTATCTACGCCCTTTCTCAGAGCGATTCTTTCACATTGTGGGAAACCTTATGTATCTAAGGCATCACTACAACACTCTTCCGCTGGGAATCAATTCGTTGTGGACATCTATTCGCCTGCCTTTTACCCTTTTGCAGGAGAGTTTCTGCTACAGCTTTCAAGACCTGCTTGGGAAAACCCGCTGCTTCCAAGCGCTCAACCTGACAGTCAAAACTCGACTTAATGCAATGGTGGCAGCTCTTCTGCAGTGCATTACGGAAGCAGTTACTCGCGATTCCACTCTTAACAATTTTTGAGTGACCAGACGAGTAGGGTTGAAGTAGCAGCATCATACAGTGAAACGTCGGTGATACGAATCTCACGGACCACCAAAAATATTCGTATCATCCGAAATTCGCATGCCACAAAAGAAAGCTGGCGTACATTTTCATTTATTGTTTTTCAGGGCCGCAGCAACGTCAGGAAGAACCCTGAATGATTGTCAGTTAAGCTTTTAGATGTCGGCAATCATACCAGCACTCGTAGATATACGGCCCATGCGCGCGTATTTAATTTGTGAAGCAGGTGCGCTGTGACCCGCGACACCAGTAGCCCCGTCCAAATTTTCGTATGTTTTTATTGCGATAGCAATTATATGGACAGTCTCGGATCGAAAATGTCCGTCCCCGTCGCCGTCATTCACCGTATATGTATAAGTATGTATAGTTATAGAAAGGCCACAAAGAAAAATAATTAAGAAATTCTTTCCGACGCGCGGAATTGAACGGGCGACCTCTCGCTTTGCAGCCCGCCGCATTAGACGTTAGGCTACGACAGCACCGTCTCTCAGCCTGCTAACGACGAGCTATTTATATACACCAATTAATTCAGCATGCTTTCTAAGTGGCCACATAGATGGCGCGACGTGTGCGAGTGTTGCGCGCTTTAAAGGTCGTCGCCCCGCCCCTGCGAACACCGTTGCTGTTCCCTCTACAGGGCGTGGTCGCTTTCGTGCGCTTATCTCAAGGAAAGAAGGGGCGGCCGGTGGGATGCTTCGCTTCGCTCTCTGCAGCGGCCGCGTTTGCGAAAGGAGCGCGCTGTTCAAACAGAAATAAGTAACAACTATGACAATTAGTTCGCGCTCGTCTTGTTTATATACACCTCTTACATCAGTATGCTTTTTGAGTTACCACGTAGATGGCGCGATGTCCGCGCGTGGCGCGCTTTAAAGGTCGTGAGCCCGTTCCTGCGAACGTGGTTGCCTTCGTGCGCCTATATTGAGGAAAGAAGGGGGCGGCTGGCAAGGGAACGGGGGGTTGTATGTCTTGTGCTTTCCACCGCGATGTCTGCGCTGAAGTGACAGAGCGAACGAAGGTCGCTTCGACGATGCAGCGGCCGCGTTTGCGGAAGTGGCGCGCTGTTCAAATGGAAATAAGTAACGACTGGGACAGTTCGTTCGCGCTCGTCCTGTGTGTACCTGTTCGTAGTTTCGTGCGTCCTGCTTTATGTTTCAGCAGTGCGCTTCCAGTGCCGAGCTGTGACGCATGATAGTTCGCGCTCGTCCTGTGTGCGTTGTTTTCGTGCGTCCTTTGGGCTCGAGCGACGCGCTGGCAATTTCGAGCTGCTTTCCGTTCTTCGCGTTACATTCCAATTTATTGCTATCGCATTCATTGCTTCGCCGTTGCGGCGAAACTGTGACTTTTTTTTTTCTTGACACCGGAGTACTGCAGCGAACTAACGAAAGAAGGGCTTTGACGCGATGGATCAAGGCCACAAAATAACAGAACCACGGTGCTGTTTTATAATTTTGTCACCGTGGAAATGTCGGGGATGTTTTTTGGCAGATTCACGGCCGTGCCCGCACAAGTGCGACATCAACGGTCGCGCATGTTGACGTTGTGAGACCCAACTCATTTGCCAAACCGTCCTCGCCTTCTTTCGGTCCTCGTCAATCTTTCATAGGATGTCTGATGCACGAGACAGGCACGTGTAAAGACAGTACAACGACAGCAGCCCACGTCGACGCGTTAGGAAAAAAAAGCATGGCACTAATGTCCTCTGTAATCTAAACGCGAAGGCAGACGGAGGCACATAAGAGCCTCAAAGATTCGCGCACACAAACTCGGAGGCCGTGACGCGTCTCTGAATGTTTGTTGTGGACCGTTAGAAAAGTGTTTTTCTTGCACCGTGACTCTGACGATTTGGCGGTGCGGCGCGCATGCCCACGCCTGCGTTCGCGCGCTCGCGCGTGCTTGGCGCGTCTGCCGCGACAGCGCGGTCAGCAGCTTTCTTTTCGTACCTGGGCGGTAGCGTGCGTTCGTATCAAATGTCGCTGGGTGAAAATTGGTTCGCAACAACCGTATTTCATTACATTGCAGGTCAATGGACCTTGGCCGGGACCAACGAAAAATTCGTATCACACCGAAATTCGTATGAGCTGTGATCGTATCACCGAGGTTTCACTGTAGTTGTTTTCTGTTGACGTATTGGGGCTGTCTTGGACACGTCCGCTGCGGAGTTCCCTATTGCCTCGTGCCCAGCACAACCACCAAAATGTTGCGAATATATTTATAACTTATTTACAGAATAGAATAGCCGAGCAGTCAGATGGCGGTGAGTCCGGTGCAGCCGGTCGTATTGGCTCAACCGCGCGAGCCCGGTAACTTCTGCGCCACCGACCACGCTGACGTGGATGACTGGATTGCGAATTACGAGCGGTTTGCAGTGGTCTACCAGTGGGACCCTACAATCATGCTCGCCAAAGTTGGCCTCTATCTCTGCGTAACAGCATTAGCGTGGTTTAAGGCTCATGGAGCTGACCTAATCAGTTGGGATGCCTGTCAACAGAAGCTTCGCGGCATATTTGGTAGAGCCGTGGGACACCAGCGGGTCGCTTCTAAAGAACTCTCCTGTCGGGCACAAACTTCGACCGAATGATGCATCTCCTACATCCTTGACGTCGTGTCGACACCAACGTGTGAAAGGATCACAAAGTAAGCCATTTGCTCAAGGGTATTGTGGAGGATGCTTTTACTTTACTCGTGTCTAAAGACTGCTCAACCATGGACGACATCATGAAAGAGTGCCGCCGGTTCGAAGAACTGAAGTGTCGCCGCATGGCCCAGCATTTCGTGCGACTTGCGAACACGGCCGCTACATCGTCCTACGAAGATCTTCAGCCGCCATGAGGACAACCGCCTACCAGTGAGAGCGTAGCTCGCATCGTGCGCCGAGAAATCGAGGCAGTGTCGCCGCCAACTTTCCTGAAGTGCTCCTCTGATTATCCTCCACCAACGATTTTTTTGATCCAGCAGGTTGTGAGGGAGGAGATTGCAAATGTCGGACTGCAGCCGGTATGTTCGTTGACGGAACCTCGTGTCAGTTCCATAACGCCTCCTCGTGCACGGGAAATGTTTCGCCGCTATCGTTACCCTGCCCAGTGGAGAACGCAGGACGACAAGCCGATCTGCTTACGTTGTCACGGTGTAGGACATATTTCTCGCTACTGTCGTTCTCGCACCTTTCCATCTCGCTCGTTTTCTTACTGTCAACGTGAAACCAACCACCGGCCCTTACAGTTTGCCGCTCGTGACGGTGGACCATACGATGAGGCTCCGACGACATCGGTCTGACGCTCCAGCCGTTCGCCGTCTCGACGCGATCGTCTTTCCCGCTCACTTCAGCCCTGTCGCCAGTCGTCGCCCCGCCCTACTGGACGCTTATACTCGGAAAGCAGAGCAACACAGTTCCCGGTGGAGACGCTGCATTCGACCCCCGACCTGAAAACCCTCTGCTGAGCCTCACTACGGACAAGAACCTGCTTGCTGTGGTAGTGGATGGCCTGCCTGTTACTGCCCTCATCGTTACCGGCGCACATATTTCTATTATGAGCTCTGATCTTCGTGCACGATTAAATAAGCTCCTTACGCCGCCCGAGTCCCTATTTGCACTGGTGGAGGAACTCCTGCTGTACTCGGAATGTGCACGACACCTGTCAGGTTCTCCGAGCGCCAGACGTCCGTTTTGTTTCATGTTCTCGCTCATTGTCCTCATGATGTCATCTTCGGACTCGATTTCTAGTCTGAGCACTCTGCTGTCATTGACTGCTTGGCCGGTGTTGTACAATTTGACTTGCCTGCGTCCGCCGACGTGCAAAAGGTGGTGCAGACCAAACTTTCGTGTGCAGAGGCTGTCGCTGTTGAGCCATATCCCAGAGTACGGGTTTTTAACTATAACATCATCTGGAAGGTATTATCGAAGTCTTACATTTTGCAGGAGAACAATTATGTGGGGAGTAGAATGAGGGTTTACTTTTGTGTGCGCGAACATGGTCCTTAAAATTCCTGTTTCGGCGATACACGACCTTTTGTTCTTGGGGAAAGGTTTTTCTGAGGGGCTCGTTGCTTCCTAATAGTGTTAGCTAAACGGGTATTGCGCATACACAGCGAGAAATTACCGACAGTAGTGGAACAGTATTTTAATGTAGGAGGTCTCAACTTCGACAGTCTGAAACTTCACGTACTTCAGTCAAACTTCCGGTACACAAGAGGCAGAAAATACACAGTCACGCCTTATCCACAAGTAAGCACACTCCAGCCAGCAGGTATAAACGTTTCAAAGGGGGCTCTTGAATCCATCTGATGTGGTATGTACACAAAGAAAACCAATCAGACGTACACTTCTAGGAACTTCTAAGTTGCCATCGTGAAGTTGTGCTTTCTTGTGACAACCATACTTCAGCGAAACGGCTAACCTCATTTTTTTCACGGAGTACCTTTTTTCCATTACGCTCACCCAATCCGTCGCGGCGGCCTCTCCATCGCCTTTGATTGGATTAGAGGAGAGGGTACTAAGCATATACGCATAAGCTCTAAGAAATGCACTTGCAGCCTTGAAGAAGAGAAGTCCCCTTGTCGAAACGTCGGCTCCAGCACACACACACCCTCATTACAAATTTTTCATCACAAGCTTCCACCTTCCCTTGACTCCCACTGTTTCCTTAATCAGTACTTTTGTGTTGGCAACTGCACAAACGAGATAACCTTCACACAACAACTGACTGAATGTCAACTGCCTTTCCAGTGAGATGCGCAGTTTCAAGCGCATTCCCCAAATAATATTTCAGCAAATGCTCTTCATTTGAGGTCCTGTGTGTTCAGTTGTTGAGCAGGCATTATTATATTGCATGAACTCCAATCAAAGCAAGCACTGCATGGGGTAGGTTCCCGAGACAGAATATGTGCGGTCAATTTGGGCAAGAGTCATCTGGTGAATTGTGTGCCTTTACCTACAGGTACCAAACTAAAAATTCATAATGACCAAAAGGAACCATCAATGTAAGAAGTAGCTGTGCGACGGCTGAACAAAGATGTCCTGGGTAGTTCAGTATATTACCTACCGTAAACGATCGAAAATACGAACGCGCTGTGGTACCACATGTCAGGATAAACGATAAAAAAAATCGGGCACGAAAACTGCCTAAAATATCGACACGGTTGGCCTTAAAGGGCCCCTCGCCAGGTTTGACAATATTGAGCTGACAAGCGCAATGCATACATCGGGCCTTCACGATCAAGTCTGCCAAAATTTGCAACGCTACGCGCCGCTGAAATGGGTCAAATCCAAGCTGAACGCTGCTTGCCCTTCTTCTTGCGGGCGCGGGCGCAGAGAATGAGAGGATGACGTACACAATGGAATGGTCCTACGTAGACGGTAGTGCTGTGACGTCGGTCCTCTACGTAGGAGACTGTGCTCTGACGTCGCCAACTGTAGCACGTGAAACTACGATTGTTATTTAACAAGGCATGTGTAGCTTGTGTAATTTGTTGCTTTAACAGATGAATAAAACTTGACAGAAATAATGAGACACACAAAGGGAGTGTGTGCGTCATTTCATTTTTTTTCGTGAATTGCAGCGAAACGCGCTTGTATCCCCGCGAACGCGCATGTCCCCGTGATTAGCACATTGAGAAGACGCCAGCCCTGGAAACGAAAGTATTGTTATGGCGCGTTCAAGCCCTCATTAGGCTCATTTATTGGCCCGCGTCTACCCAAATATTCATGCTGCGCTGGCTCTTGATGCCGCCAGTCTTGCGCCCGCACAACTATCGCAACTGTGATGTCCGTCCCGCAGAAAGAGGCAGTACACCACGGAGAACGCCAACGCGACGCCCAAGGCCGCTACATACAAAAAAAAATCTTGCAATGGCTTAGCTCGGCTATGCCAGGATATGCTTAGCGTTAGAAAAGGTTCAACTGAATATTTTTAGCGTTTCGTGTCTGCGCAGCACGTTTAGTATTCTTCTGTTCATTCTTCCTACGTTGAACCGCTAATTGCCAGGCAACTACATCGGCATCCGATGAGTTAAGCTTCTCTGCTCCTCTGCGCCGTTGAGCAGCATTTGCGCTCTCCTTCTCCATGGTTCTACCACACTGGCAAACACCAGTCAGAGGCGCTATCAAGCGGCTCCAGCGCAGTGTCAGACGGCGACTGTACAACGAAGGCGAATAGCTGCGCGTGCGCTGGCGCCAGTCCGTCTGCCACGGTACGACGTCACTCCCCTGGAATGCGCAGACCGGCGGCGGCGGAGTGTGCAGGAGGTGTCGGCTTGGGTGCGTCAGATGCGTGACATGCGTTGCGTCAGATGCGTGCAGCACGGCTCTTGACGAGGCGCGCGAAACTGACTCGGCTAGGCTGGTGTAGCTAACGCTACAAAAAAGGTAGCGGCCGTGCAACGGCGCTCGTGCATTCGGGCTGGCTCGGGTGCGTCATGACGTTTCGGCCTCCCATACGGGAGCCTTGTTCACAATAAGAGCCATAAGGATGGCACAGCGTATCACTGCTCGCATCAACAGCGTTGAAAAGACGATTCACTTTACTGTCGAGCAAGAAGTCAGCGGTTGCCTGCCTTTTCTTGATGTTCTCGTGAAACGGAGTAATACTAGTCTGACCTTCAACGTGCACAGGAAGTCGACACATACAGGACAGCATTTACCTTTCGACTCAGTGCATCCGCATCCGCACAAACGTTGTGTTCGCGCTACCCTGTTCCAGCGAGCCAAAAGCATTTGTAGAAATCAAGACGACTACAAGCGTGACAAGGAGATCATCTTTGAAGAATTAAAAAATGTGCAGATACCCCCCGTCCTTGTTCACTCTGCAGAGCAATATCGCTACCACCTAGGCAGCGTTCCACACCGTCTCTTAAGAAGCGAATGAACATCCCGCATGTACGCGGAACAAGTGAGACCATCGCCCGCAGCATGCACAGGAACGACGACCAAACAGCCCATGTTCCGCCTCGGAAGCTGAGGAACGTCCTAGTCAAGGTAAAAAACAAGTTGTTGAGCGAAAATTTCCCGGGTGTTGTTTACGCCATAAGCTGCCATGATTGTGACAAGCAGCACATCGGTGAGAGCGGTGACTTCAAGAAAAGAATCAAACAACGCGAATATGACGTCAGGAAACGACACGATGCCTCGAATACCCACGCTGAGCACGTGAAATCTACAGGCCACCAAATTGGCAGGTCAAGTGCGCCTGCTCTGGCCAAAGAAAAGAAGCTTCATCACGCCTACACCTGGAATCACTGCATATATAGACGACTGCGCAGACGCTGAAGAGGAGTGATGGGACGCTTCCAACAATGTACTATCGCTGCTTACGTCACGCACTTACGCATACTTAAATACGCTGTGCCATGCTTATGGTTTCATTGTGAACAAGGCTGCCGTATGGCCGCCCGAAATGTCAAGTAAACTCTGTTTCTGTTACTTGCTCCTTATGCTCGGGGCTTGTCCATCGCCGTAGTACCGTTAGTTCTCATTGCTCACGCTAGCTTGGCTCAGCGCACGCTCGCACGAAAGTCATCTTTCTCTTATTCATCGAGCGCCTTGATGATGATATTATCGCAGGCAAAACCACATATAGCATAGCCAACTGTAGTATGCGGCGCTCGCTCCACTCCTGCGCGTGCTCTAGTTTGATAGTAAAGCGGTAGAGGCCCACAACTGTGCGCTTCCTCTCTCTTTCGACAGTCGTCAGTCAGTGCGCTTCGATACTAATTACATGAACGAAGAAGACAAGGCGGTGGAGCGGAGGGCTCGCAAGGCAGCAGATGCGCGGGCTTGCCGCCTAGACCCTGCGGCGAGAGCTCGCGAGGCTGCAGAGAGACGTAAGCGTCATGCGGACCACGAGATACAAGCCCGCGAAGGCGAAACAGCGCGGAAGCGGCGCGAAGACAACCTCGAAGAAGTGCGGGCGCGGGATGCTGCGGCGAATCCCCGAAAGCGGTCACTACCTGAAGTTAGTAGCGTCGACGCGCTCTTCAAGCGCGATTTCCTCGACCACACGTTCGGCCAGAGCTGCATCAATGGCTGGTCGACCTCTAAAATTTATTTCAAATTTTTTTATATTATTGCCTGATGAGTGGAAAGAAGAGATCCGTAATTTGTTTTGCGGCCAAAAATTTTTTAGACGCACAGGAAATCAATAATGACGAAGAGGTACAGTGGAGCGCTGATCCGCTCGGCTGTTTTGGCCAAATTTCGTTATAAATTGCACATAATATTGCCACGCTCGCTTCTTCTTTTATTTTGATGTGTTCGAGTTTGACCAGCAAGGACGGTTATCAACGCTCGACGCTGGCCGTGAAGCAGTGTTCGAGGAGCTTCACGATTTTAGTAGATCGCTTTGTTAAGATTGCGTGCCGCACGCGAATGTTCCAGCTTTGTCGAGAGATAACGCCGCCACCAGCGATATTGCTGGAAAATTCCATAGCGCCTGTATAAAAGCCGACGCGCTTGACCGCTTGTCAGTTGATCGACGGACGACGCCCTGTTCGCCGCTATATTTGTACAGCGTGTATTGCTGTAGTTCTAGTTCTCATTTTCCGGCCACAAGTTCGGCCAAATAAACAGTTTCATCCTGCAAACGCCGACTGCTGTCTTCATCGACGTCACGACCACGTGACATCTGGTGGAGGTGCTGCTTCGCTCATGTTCCGGTCGCCCCCGTCAGGCCGTGAACCCAGTCCGGGCCGCAACGAAGACATCGACGCCTACCCCGAACAGCGAGCAAGCCGCAGGACCCAAGGACTACCTCCAGAATACCAGCCTTTACCCGACAAGACCAGGAAGACCCCGACCATGACCAACACAACAGCGACAATGACAGCAACCATGCCGCTTGCACCCGTGCTCCTACAGCGCCCAAAGGAACCACCGACCTTTCACGGATCATCTGCTGAAGACCCGGAAAGTTGGCTGGAGAAGTACGACCGCGTCGCCATTTTTAACGAATGGACCGATGAACACAAGTTAAGACACGTCTACTTCGCCTTGGAGGACTCTGCCCGAACTTGGTTCGAGAACCAAGAGCGAAGCCTCACGACGTGGGACATTTTTCGCACAAGATTCCTTGCCACATTCACGAGTGTCGTCCGCAAGGAGAGGGCCGAAGCTCTGCTGGAAACCCGTGCGCAGCTTCCAAACGAGAACGTGGTGCTGTACGCGGAAGAGATGAGCAGACTGTTCCGACACGCCGACCCAGCCATGCCCGAGGACAAGAAAGTCCGCTTGCTCATGCGTGGGGTAAAGCAAGAGCTCTTCGCTGGGCTAATGCGGAACCCACCGTCGACAGTCCAAGAGTTCGTCTCAGAGGCGACGACGATTGAGAAGACGTTGGAAATGCGCAACCGGCAGTATAATCGCCGATCGATTCAAGGCAACCCAGTTGTTCATGCTGTCGGCTCCGACGACCTGCGCGAAACGATCCGAGCGATCGTGCGGGAAGAATTACGCAAGCTCTTACCCTCACCACAGCCTGAAGTTGCGTCGATCGCTGACATCGTCCGAGAGGAAATCCAGCAGTCTCTGGGCACCCCCGAGTCAGCGCAGCCGCAGCTGCAAGCAGTGACCTATGCTGCTGCAGCCCGACGCAACGTCCCCCCTCCTCGCCCAAGTGAAGACGCCGCGCCGCCTCAACAGTTCCGCCGCCAGGCACCACCGCCGCCGCCACCGACGTCATACCGCCCGCCAGCCGGCCAACGATACACGCCGAGGAAGACCGACGTTTGGCGCGCCCCCGACCACCGCCCACTCTGTTACCATTGCGGAGAAGCTGGCCACACTTACCGCCGCTGCCAGTACCGACAGATGGGACTGCGTGGATTCGCCATCGACGCGCCGCGTCCACAGCGAGGGGAAAAACCACGTGACATCGCCGACTACCTCGCGGGAACGCAATGGACGCCCCGACAACCTTCCCGTTCGCCGTCGCCAGGCCGCTACGTCTCTCCCCAACGCCGAACATACACTGGCCCAACTCGGGGCCGGTCACCTAGCCCGTATCCGGAAAACTAAGGACAGCAACCGATGGAGGTGCGGTTGCTGTACGACGAAATACCGAAGATCCTCCGCCGCCGACGACGACGCCACGACGAAACCTTCAGGACACGACGCGAACCAGACAGAGCCCTGAAAAAGAAACCTCGCGGATCGATGTAGACCTGACGACGCAACGTGGAAGCAGCGGTACAAACCGACGTAGCCGTAACCCGACGCCGCGGCCTAACTGCAACGCAAGACGACGAACTAGCGACCTCGACGTTCTTATCGACGGCCACAGCATCACAGCCCTCGTCGACACCGGAGCCGACTATTCTGTCATCAGTGGACCGTTCGCCACGAAGCTGAAGAAAGTTAGGACAGCCTGGGAAGGCCCCGAAATCCGGACAGCTGGAGGTCACCTCGTAACGCCGGAGGGAATCTGCACAGCGAGACTCACCATTAACAACAGGATTTATCCCGCGAACTTCGTAATTCTGCCGCGTTGCTCGAGAGATGTCATCCTTGGTATGGACTTCTTAGGCCTTCATGGTGCAATCATCGACCTGAGGTCTCAGTCAATAACACTGTCCACGGAAAAGGCACTACCGCCGCACACTCCGCCAAGAAAGCACGCCTTGAATGTGCTGGAAGACCAGGTCACCATTCCACCTCGCTCCAGCGTCATCATTTCCGTCGGCACTCAGAAATCAGCAGACCTCGAAGGCGTTGTTGAAGGCGACAAGCACCACTTGATTAACCGCAAGATTTGCGTCGCAAGAGGAGTAGCAGAGCTGCGGGCAGGGAAAGCAACAGTTATGCTCACGAATTTCAGCAACGAGTACAAGCACGTGAGCAAAGGCACGACGGTCGCCTACATCGAAGAAATCGTAGAAGCCAGCAATGCTTTCGGCCTCACCGATTCTCCCGAGCCTACTCCGACGAATAAAGCGCCGCAACCAGCTTTCGACATCAATCCCAGCCTTCAGAAGCACAAACAAGAACAGCTCAAAACCCTGCTCTTGCAATACAAGGACTGCTTTTCGTTGTCGTCAAGAATTAGGCAGACTCCCGTGGCAAAACATCGCATCATAACAGAGGAAAGCGCCAGACCACTCCGTCAGAGCCCGTACAGAGTTTTGACGCGAGAACGCGAGGCCGTGAAGAAACAGGTTGATGAAATGCTACGCGACGACATCATCCAGCCGACGAAGAGTCCGTGGGCATCCCCGGTGGTGCTAGTGAAGAAGAAGGATGGGACTCTACGTTTTTGCGTCGATTATCGTCGCCTGAACAAAGTCACGAAGAAGGACGTGTATCCCCTTCCCCGGATAGACGACACCCTGGATAGATTACACAACACAAAGTACTTTTCGTCGATGGACCTCAAGACCAGTTACTGGCAAATAGAAGTCGACGAGAGAGACCGAGAAAAGACTGCTTTTATAACACCATACGGCCTGTTCGAGTTCAAGGTCATGCCCTTTGGTCTTTGCTCGGCACCTGCGACTTTTCAACGGGTTATGGACACAGTACTGGCCGGCTTGAAGTGGCAGACGTGCCTCGTGTACTTGGACGACGTCGTTGTGTTTTCCTCAAACTTCGACGAACACCTTCGGCGCCTTGAAGTTGTACTTCAAGCAATCAAGACCTCCGGACTCACCTTGAAGCCTGAAAAGTGCCGCTTCGCGTACGAGGAGCTCTTGTTCTTGGGTCACGTGATCAGCAAGGATGGCGTTCGCCCGGACCCGCGGAAAACAGCTGCCATCGCTGACTTCCCGACTCCCACCGAAAAGAAGGCCGTACGCCGTTTTCTCGGCTTGTGCGCCTATTACAGACGTTTCGTCAAGGAATTTTCACGGATCGCCGAGCCACTGACGCAACTCACGAAGACCGACGTCGAATTCAGGTGGGAAACGTCGCAAGTTCAAGCATTTCAAGAATTGAAACGACGCCTGCAGACGCCTCCCATACTTGCGCATTTCGACGAATACGCCAATACGGAAATCCACACCGACGCAAGCAGCGTAGGACTCGGCGCCGTCCTTGTGCAAAAGACCGACGGATTCGAAAGGGTCATCAGTTATGCTAGCCGGTCGCTATCAAAGGCAGAAATCAACTACTCCACAACAGAAAAGGAGTGCCTGGCCATCATCTGGGCTACATCGAAGTTTCGCCCCTACCTCTACGGCCGGCCCTTCAAAGTTGTGAGCGACCACCACGCCTTGTGTTGGCTAGCTAACTTGAAGGACCCTTCAGGTCGCCTCGCACGGTGGAGCCTACGACTTCAAGAATTTGACATAACCGTCGTTTACAAGTACGGAAGAAAACACTCCGACACTGACTGCCTGTCCCGCGCCCCCGTCGACCCACCGCCGCAGGACGACATGGAGGATGACTGCTTCTTGGGAACCATAAGTGCCGAAGACTTCGCCGAACGACAGCGAGCGGACCCAGAACTCAGGGGCCTTGTGGAATACCTCGAGGGCAGGACCACCGTTGTTCCCAAGGCATTTACGCGAGGACTGACGTTGTTTTTCTTGCGCAACGGTGTTCTCCTTAAGAAGAACTTCTCGCCGCTTCGAGCCGATTCTCTTCTCGTAGTGCCCTCGTCACTGCGACCAGAGGTCCTCCAGGCTCTGCATGACGACCCGACGTCTGGACACCTGGGTGTTTCTCGCACGCTCGCAAGAATACAGGAAAAGTACTACTGGCCGCGCCTTGTCGCCGACGTAACTCGCTACGTCAAGACCTGCCGGGACTGTCAGCGACGCAAGACACCGCCGACTAGGCCAGCCGGACTTCTGCAGCCTATCGAGCCACCTCAACGGCCGTTCCAGCAAATTGGGATGGACTTACTGGGGCCGTTCCCGACGTCCAATACCGGAAACAAATGGATCGTCGTAGCTACCGACTACCTCACCCGCTACGCCGAGACAAGGGCCCTACCCAGAGGCAGTGCCGCCGAGGTAGCAAAGTTCTTCGTTGAGAACATCCTCCTGCGTCATGGCGCCCCAGAGGTCCTCATCACCGACAGGGGTACGGCGTTTACTGCTGACCTAACTCAGGCAATACTGAGATACAGCCAAACAAGCCACCGCCGGACCACAGCGTACCACCCACAGACCAATGGCCTCACCGAGCGGCTAAACAAGACCATCGCCGACATGCTGGCCATGTATGTCGACGTCGAACACAAGACGTGGGATGCCATCCTTCCGTATGTGACCTTCGCATACAACACGGCCATGCAAGAAACGACGCAAATGACGCCGTACAAGCTGGTCTACGGAAGGAGCCCGGCAACGACGCTCGACGCAATACTACCAACCGCCACCGACGAAGACGATCTCGACGTTGCCGCCTATTTGCAACGCACCGAAGAAGCTCGACAGCTCGCCCGCCTGCGCATCAAGAACCAGCAGAGGGTCGACAGCAGTCACTATAATCTTCGACGACGCCACATGGAGTACCAACCCGGTGACCGTGTGTGGGTCTGGACGCCGATACGCCGACGTGGGCTCAGTGAAAAACTTCTTCGGCGATACTTCGGCCCATACAAGGTGCTTCGACGTCACGGCGCTCTTGACTACGAGGTCGTCCCGGACGGCATTACGAACTCCCAGCGACGCCGCGCACGACCTGAAGTCGTCCATGTCGTGCGCCTTAAGCCGTTTTTTGCGCGTTAGCGAACCTGAGAACTCTACTTTTTCCTTTTTTATTGTAATTTATTTGTGTATGCACTTGTTTTTTCCTTTGCATGTTCTGTTGCAAGCATCGGGACGATGCTTTTTCAGAGGGGGGCAATGCCACGCTCGCTTCTTCTTTTATTTTGATGTGTTCGAGTTTGACCAGCAAGGACGGTTATCAACGCTCGACGCTGGCCGTGAAGCAGTGTTCGAGAAGCTTCACGATTTTAGTAGATCGCTTTGTTAAGATTGCGTGCCGCACGCGAATGTTCCAGCTTTCTCGAGAGATAACGCCGCCACCAGCGATATTGCTGGAAAATTCCATAGCGCCTGTATAAAAGCCGACGCGCTTGACCGCTTGTCAGTTGATCGACGGACGACGCCCTGTTCGCCGCTATCATCGTACAGCGTGTATTGCTGTAGTTCTAGTTCTCATTTTCCGGCCACAAGTTCGGCCAAATAAACAGTTTCATCCTGCAAACGCCGACTGCTGTCTTCATCGACGTCACGACCATGTGACAATATATTAAAGTTCGGTAGCTCAAATTTCTTTAACTAAATATGTGCATGTTTTTGCTTCTGCTCCGGTATTATTAGTTTTGATGTGTAGTGTACATGGTTTTATAAAAGACCTCAAAATTGGCCCAGGAAACGTTATTTTGTCTACCTTGAAGGTCTTTATCTCAAAAAATCCTTGTAGCAAAGCGACAAAAATTGCGCACTACGTTCTTCGCATGCTCATCTACTACAGTGCCGAATCGTATATTTATATAATTTTTCAGTAAAGAGATATGATCGGGCTAATTTAAAGAAAACACCGGACAATGAAAACTTCTGATGACAATTAAAAAAACATTTTTTATATTTCTTCAACTTTGTCCACTTATTCTCCTCCACATCAGCTTTCATAATCATTGAAAATATGTTGCATAATGTCGTAGCACTAATAGTTACGACCCCTCCAATGAGACCCTTAGGCAAGGATCGGCAATTCTGACTTCTTGCCCAGCAAGTGTATAAAATGCAGGCAGGATTGAATTGATTTTTATTAAAAGACCAGCAGGTACCGAAGCAGGTGTCGCCGGCACTGAAGACGTTATTTTGAAATTATTTCGTCACTGCAGCGGCACGAGCGTGGGGCTACCGAGCAGGCGCGCGCACCCGGGATGCTCGTTGTAAGAGACGGCGCACTGAGAGCTCGTTTTCGCGTGCTCAGACCGATTGAGTTCGAAACAGCAACGCCTCTCCGGTGACTTGAACGCACGTGCACTGGAGCTTCGCTATTCTATCCACCCTCTGTTCGCATCGCATCTAGGCGCGGATAACACGGCGGAGGTGGAAGCAAGATGAAAACTCTATAAGGGAGCTATGAGCGCTCGCTTCACGCACGCTGCTGCCAGTGAAACTGCGCTGCCCCAGTTGCGATCAGTGGAAAGCATTAACGTGGCGCTCCAGTGGCAAAGCAAAATACGGAATGTCAAAGGAAAGAAAAGCAAAACTATCGGTAACCGGATGCGCTTGCCCATCTTAGATGTCGGCAGCAGACTGCCTGAACTAGCCGCGCGTTCAGAGCGCTGTTCACACTTCATTCGGCGCGGATAGTTCTTGTGCTTTGCTCTTACTCTACTCCTCCTGTGCGTCTCATGGCGAGAAAGGATAGCTCGGAATGAGTGTATTGTGCAGACTACGTTTCGAAGCACAACAAGCTTAAAGGAGTACTGACACGAATTTTTAAAAATTTCTGATTGTTGCTCTAAATAAAAGTACTGGTGTCGAGAAACCTAAAACGACTATTGTGGTGCCTTGGAATGCATCGTATATATTTTATTTAGCGCCACCTTAAAAAGACACTTTCGGTTTAGATATCGAGGGGGTGGCGTCTCAGTGTTGTTTCATAGCAGTGTAACGTCACGGAGATACAGAAACTCGCGACGTGCTAGCAGCAAATTCGTCATCTGCTCGTGGTGCACATAAACAACGATGAGTGAATTGTCGTACAGTGACTTCTGCGATTTAGGCTGCATGAAGGACGCAGAACTCGCATACTCGGCTCGGGGGAACTGTCTTGACTCGTCGGGATAATGTCCTTGCTGTGGAGCTGGCTTGCAGATGCTCAGCGACGAAAACTTCAAAGTCAAATTAAAATATTTTATACGTGTTCTCCGACTCCAGTGTGTGGACAGCGTTGACACTGCACACCAACGAAGCAAAAAAAAGTCCCTTTTGCGATGTTTCAAAATCGTGTCAGTACTCCTTTAATTATTGGAAAGAAGCCAAAATTTCGCAGAGTTGCCGACCTAGGCATATACGCTTTGAAGAAACGTTTAACGCCCGAAAGATCAGTGACTGCCAGTGAGACGCACTACTCGTGCTACGCGTGCTTTTGCTGCCAGTGCAATGAAAGATCTTCACGGAACGCACAGTTTAACGATGACATTCTTATGCCTCCTGAAAAAGAAATCGATGTCATTAACCAGATCACCGCGACTACCGGTGTACTTGCGTTCATGTCACCCCAGAGGTGTTGCTGTTTCCAACTCAATCGGTCTGAGGACGCGAAAACGAGCTCTCACTGCGCCGTCTGTCACAACGCGCGCCTGCTCGGGAGCCCCGCGCTCGTGGCTGCTGCATGGACTAAATAATTTCAAATTAACGACTTCAGTGCCGGCGACAACTTTTTCGGTACCTGCTGGCCTTTTAATAAAAAGCAATTCAATCCTGCCTGCATTTTAAACACTTGCTGGGTAAGAAATCGGAATTGCAAATCCTTGCCTAAGGGTCTCATTGGAGGGGTCGTAACTATTAGTGCAACGACATTATGCAACATGTTTCCAATGATTATGAAAGCTGATGTGGAGGAGAATAAGTGGACAAAGTTTAAGAAATATAAAAAATGTTTTTTTTTAATTGTCATCAGAAGTTTTCATTGTCCGGTGTTTTCTTTATATTAGCCCGATCATATCTCTTTACTGAAAAATTATATAAATGTAAGATTCGGCACTGTAGTAGATAAGCATGCGAAGAACGTAATGCGCAATTTTTGTCGCTCTGATACAAGGATTTTTCGAGATAATGACCTTCAAAGTAAAGAAAATAACGTTTCCTGGGCCAATTTTGAGGTTTGTTATAAAAACATCTACACTACACATCAAAACTAAAAATACCTGCGCAGAAGCAAAAACATGCCTATATTTAGGTAAATAAATTTCAGCTACCTAACTTTAATATATTGTGTGCAATTCATAACGAAATTTGGCCAAAACAGCAGAGCGGATGAGTGCTCCACTCCACCTCTTCGTCATTATTGATTTCATGTGCTTCGAAAAAATTTTTGGCGGCAAAACAAATTGCGGATCTCTTCTTTCCACTCATCAGGCAATAATATATACCATTTTGAAAGAAATTTGAGAGGTCGACCAGCCATCGATTGTTCGATCTTACGTGGAATCACCCAGTAGAGGAATTGTACGGTGCATTCACGGTTTACCCGATTATCTCCGAACAAGGTCCTCTAACACCACTCCGTTCGTGTATTTGGCGGTGATTTTGTTTTGGTCGGTGTATCTGTTCGCGTTTACACAACGCTAATTTATATGCGACTGGCCCTTCAAGCGCTTCCTTTGCACCATGATGAATGGTGTAACCTTATTCTAGACGTTTACCTTTGCCGTAGCTCAACACGTCAAGTGTCGCGCTTAGGAATGGTAAAATCAATTACGATTAATCTATTAATCGCTTAAAATTACGCCGCAAAACGATTGACTGTCATCTATGTCCGTCGTTAAGTGAATCATATTATTCAAAACTGTTTGAATATTAAGAAGTGGAAATACCTCCAGCCACAAATTCTTGGAGGAAACCCGACGTATTACGGTGACCCCCACCCCCTAACACCGCCCCTTGGCCGGAGTGCGTCTCTTCTTTTATTGCGAGAGCAATTATATGGACAGATATATGTATATCCGACGCGCGGAATCCAACGGCCGACCTCGCGCCCCGCAACGCGCGGCGTCAGACGGCTAGACCACTAAGAGTACCTTCCTTCAGCGTGCTGATGGCGAGCTATTTATATACACCATTTACTTCAGCGTGCTTCTTTACTCACCAGCGAGATAGCGCGAAATGCGCACAGAGCGCTGTAAAATGTGATGATGACAAAAAAATGCCCCCACCTCCCAGAAGGGAATCGTGAGGAAATGCGAATGCATTTCTTGCGCCGAGAGTACACGGCGTAGTAATTGTAATGGCGTAAATTAATGACTAGACGAGGATTTGTACCGTAACCATTTATTTACACTGTAGGAAAGAAGATAAAAATTGGGGGGACGCTTAAGCTTCGCCTTTAAGAGTTGAACGCGATAGGGATATCCTGCCCCTAGTGCGCACTTCGAACACTACGAGTGTTTAACAGAATGTGCACACTAAGGTGTGTGCCTTGTGTAATGGGTAGCATGCTTTAAACCAGGGGCAATTATGCGCGAGAAACTTTTTCGAAGTTGCGATGCACCCACTACGTGGTCTTAAAGGAATACGCTCAGTAATGTGCATTCTGTAATGGGTGGCTGTCTTTAAACCACAAAGCCGTTATGATAATGACATGGTGTGACGCCCTATGGCAATTTACGCTTGTACCACGCAATATTACTGCGATATTGTATCTCGTACTGAGACCTGTATACAGGACGCGTATTTTTGGGAGGCAGGAAAGTTACTTTCAGTGCAGCTCCAAGCAGAGGCGTGGCTCTGTGGCAGAACACCTGCTTACCACGCAGACGGTCTGGGTTCGATTCTCACCCGGACCCAATATTTTTATTATTTTTTTATTTGCAGCTTTTGCAATTTTTCGGTCACGGACAAGATGATGATTTTTCGCTCACAACCAACGGTGCCGACGCCGACGGCGGAATTTTTGCGATACGAGCTCTTTAACGCTATCGCGTTAATATGCGGCAGTGGGCCACGACCTTAGCTGAAAGAGCCGAGCGCGAGCTGTTGGCGTTTGGACTGATTCTTGTGTTGGTTTTCGCCGCCCGCCTTGTTGGTTTTCGCCGCCCGCACAAAGTTGCTCATACAATCCACACTGGAACTCACCCTCCTTTGCGTCAACGGCCCTACCGGGTATCACCGAAGGAACGTACTATAATTGCGGAGCAAGTCGATGACATGCTTCAGCGCGGTGTCATCACGCCTTCTTCCAGGCCCTGGTCTTCCCCTGTTGTCCTAGTTCGGAAAAAGGATGGTTCGATTAGGTTTTGTGCAGACTACCGACAACTGAACAAAATTACGCGGAAATATGTCTACCCTCTTACTTGCATCGGCGACGCCATCGATTGCCTACAAGGTACCGAATTATTTTCTTCACTGGACTTACGTTCGGGTTACTGCCAGGTCCCGATGGCAGAGTGTGACCGACCCAAGACAGCGTTCGTTACGCCTGACGGCCTATACGAATTCACGGTAATGCATTCGGTCTGTGCAATGCACCTGCAACTTTTGAACGGATGATGGAGAGCATTTTACGCGGCCTAAAATGGCAGATATGCTTAAGCTACCTTGATGATGTCGTCGTCTTTTCCCCAGATTTTCCTACAGACATCGACCGTTTGCGCACCATTCTTCAGTGCCTTACTAAGGCAAACCTTCAGCTTAATCTGAAGAAGTGCCGCTTCGGGGCTCGCCAACTCACTATACTTGGCCATGTTGTGTCAAAAGATGGAATCCTCCCGGACCAGGACAAACTTCGTGCAGTAGCCGAGTTTCGGAAGCCGACTTCACTCAAAGAACTTCGGAGCTTCATCGGCTTGTGCTCATATTTTCGTCGTTTCGTCCGTAACTTTGCATCGATAATAGCACCACTTACGCAACAACTGGCTGGCCCCGCTAATCTTTCTAACTGGACCACAGCATGTGACGAAGCCTTCCATACACTGCGCCGACTGCTTACGTCACCACCCATTCTGCGCCATTATGACCCAACTGAAGTGCACACAGACGCTAGTGGCGCTGGTCTTGGCGCGGTACTCGTGCAACGTAAGCCCGGCATTCCAGAGTACGTCCTCGCATATGCTAGCCGCGCACTCACAAAAGCGGAAGTTAACTACTCAGTCGATGAAGTGGATGTGCTTGAAAGACGAGGATGAAGAAGAGGCGGGACATACAGTGCGCAACTTACAACTTCTTTATTGGAAAAAAGGGGGTAGCGTCACTTATATACACTTACGCACGTGACACGGGCCTGTGCGTTATACGTTACTGAACACTCAAAAATGCTATCTCTTTCATAGATAATGTCAATGAAGCTATGCTGACATGCAGAACCAACTGGCCCAACTAAGTGCACTGAAAAACTATTCAGTCACCGAGAAAGAGTGTCGCGCAATTGCGTGGGCGTCAAGCAAGTTTCGTCCATACTTGTACGGACAGAGTTTCAACGTCGTAACCGACCATCACGCACTCTGTTGGTTGGCTTCGCTAAAGGATCCTTCAGGTAGCCTTGGGCTCTTCGCCTACAAGAACTTGACATTCGCGTCATCTACCGCTCAGGACGTAAACATTCTGACGCGGACTCACTGTCCCGATCACCAGTGAGATCCAACACAGACACGCACTGAGACGCCGACTGTTCCATCTCTGCCATTTCTGTGCCGAACATATCACTTGAGCAGCGAAAAGACCCATGGATTGCCTCGCTGCTTAACATCCTTTCCGACACTTCAGCGTCTGCATACCCTCGTGTCCTTCGCCGCCAAGCCTCACATTTTGAGATACGGGACGCGTTATTATACCGCAGAAACTACCAAGCGAATGGTCGTAAATGGCTCTTGGTTATACCAGGCCACATGCGATCTAACCTATGTGCGTGTTTTCATGCCGACCCGCAACATGCTCACGCTGGCGTGTTGAAAACGTATCACAGGCTCCGCCAGCGTTACTACTCGCGTGCTATGTACACCTTCGTCCAGAAATACATTCGGTCCTGTCAATTATGCCAAAGACGGAAGACATTTGCCCATTCACCCGGATTACTGCAGCCTCTACCGTGTCCTGCATGCCCTTTCGACCGTGTTGGCATTGATCTGTATGGACCCCTTCCGTACACTGCAGCTGGCAACCGATGGGTGATTGTTGCCGTCGACCATCTTACTAGATACGCTGAAACAGCGCCGCTACCTTCTGCTAGTGCTCGTGACGTTGCCAATTTTGTCTTACGTCGCTTCGTCCTCCGTCACGGTGCACCACGCGAACTACTCAGCGATAGAGGGCGTGTGTTTTTATCCGAAGTTCTTCAAGAACTCCTTCGCGCTTGCCGCACGGTTCACCGCACCTCTACAGCCTACTACCCGCAGACGAAAGGTCTAACTAAGCGCTTCAATCAAACGCTGGGAGACATGCTCGCGATGTATGTCAATTCGGACCAGTCTAACTGGGACGTCGTTCTCCCATTCGTGACCTATGCATATAATACCGCCACGCAGTCAACCACAGGCTTCTCGCCTTTCTTTCTTTTATAAATAGTGTCAAGAGCGGCGCATGGTCGTGAACCATGCGCCACCCTTGACACTATTTTACCGTATCGCCCGGACGCCTCCGAATTCAGCCCTGTTTCTGAAATTGTACAGCACGCTGAAGAGTGTCGTCAGTTGGCCCACTCATTCACCTCGGACGAGCAAGCCCAAGACAAAGAACGCCATGACCGCGACCAGCACGTCGAGACTTTCGCCGTAGGCTCGCTCATCTGGCTTCGACTGCCCTTTCACTCCCCTGGCCTGTCGTCCAAGTTTGCCCCCAAGTATCACGGTCCTTATCGCGTCGTGGAACGTCGATCTCTTGTGACGTACGTGATCGAGCCGGTCAACCCATCTCCAGACAGCCGCCGCCTTGGTCGCGTGACTGTCCACATGAGTCGCCTCAAGCCATATCACGACCCGCTCCTCCTCTCGTAACCTTGACTTGCTAGGATGGCTCCTCTTTGTCGCCGGGGTAATGCTAGGGAAGAAGAAGATCATATGCGGCAGTGGGCCACGACCATAGCTGAAAGAGCCGAGCGCGAGCTGTAGGCGTTTGGACTGTGATTCTTGTGTTGGTTTTCGCCGCCCGCCTTCAGCGTCCGTGAGCCTACTTCTCAAGTGCTACTTGTCGCCACTAAACCTCGCTCCAACACATTCATCAGCACCTGTTTGTGTTGTCATTGTACCTGACGGCCATAATCTGAGCCTTGTGGTCGCCGTTGGCGTTTCACAGCGGCGTCTCGAGCACACATTTCCGGATGTCCTTGAGAGGCGCCCAGCCAGCAAACGGTCGAGAGTGAGGCGTGAGCGGACGGGAGAGTGGGGCGCAGGGAGGAGAGAGAGAGCGAACGGCGAGAGAAGGAGCGGCAAAGCACTGCACCTACTCTCTCCTACACTCTCTCGCACCACCTGCTCCGGTTGCTAGGGGCGAGGATAAGCGCGCGCGCCCGCAGCTGTTGCTATGAGAAAGGGAGTGAGAGCGGAGAGGTAACACCTGTCGGCGCGCTAACAACGCCGGATGCCTGAGATAGCCCGACTAAGAAATGCATTCGCATTTAAAATTAGAGTGTTACTCTACACTGGGGAAAACGTATCGATTGAAAGATTGATGAATTATGATGATAGGGGCAGAAATAAGTGATTCGTATATTATAATAGGACATGATTACAACCGTATAGGGGACAAGGACGCTAATGATCATAGTTTACAGCGAAAGCTGTTATGAGATCATTTCAGCGGCTGTTTTTGGTGCCGTAGTTGTCCGCCGCCGCCACCAGTGTCCGCAACCACTATCGCTCGAATTAAAAAAATTCCAGGATGGAACGAGGTTCGAACCTGTGCCCTCTGCATGGGAGCCCAGTATTCAACCTCTGAGCCGTGCCCGTGCTTGAAACTGCTTTGCAAAAAGACTCTACACGGGCTTCATGTCGGGAAGGAACCACATTAACATTTGCAGTATCGTGTGGTAGAAGAGTAAAATATGCACCAAGCTTCGCACAACGCGAATTCTTCGCACAACGCGAATTGCGAATTTCGCAAAAAGTAGGTTGTTGAGTGCTTCGAACCCATTAGAAAGGCTTGCGCCATAATTCTCCTTCGTCATCAGGCACAGAATCAACAAATTGCGCATAATGCCTTACATGTGTTTATCAGGTAACACAGCTCTCCGTAGAATGACGAGAAATGGCATAGGGCCTGCTCCCTACTCCTCAAAAATTACAATGATTTATAGGGAGTGGAGAGGGAGAGAGGACAAGGGGAGGAAAGAGGGGAAGTGAAGAGGGGAAAAGGGGGAGAGGGGAATGGGTGAGGGGGTGGGGAGGAGTTGTGTGTAGAGGGTTTGCGCATGCGCAGTAAGGGTGGTCACGCCGCACACCACCACCACTGGTTTGAACTCCGCCATAAGATGCTTCGCATCTAAAATATTGTATATGGACGAATGCATGACAAATATGCGATGTGCAGTGAACTGGATATCACGGCATGCATGACTTCATTTGCCTAAAAGGCAAACAAGGCGATGTATGCAGCTCTTTGCTGGCTGCTTCGCATTACATCGATTCCCACAGTGCGTCAGATCTGCCAGATTTTCATGCTATATAAAGTCAGACTCAACCCAGGCGGCGCTGCAAAAAACACCGTCACCAGCGCCCTCATCGCAGCGCTGGCGCTAACTGGGTAGTACAAAGGGAGCCGTCCGCAAGCGAATGTGCACAGGCCACGATAGAACCCCTATATTTCGTTAGTGTCGAGGCGCGGTTTCCTGATAATCAAGAACCCGGACAGTTTCTTCAGCCAATCCACGCGTCAAAAAAGTAGCAAGATCATCAAAGCGAACTGCGGGTACAATACAACAGAAGTTTCAGTTATTCCGGCGTTCTGCAACTCGCAAGTGCAAGCGAGCGTCGCACGACATGATGTTTGAGGCAAGCCCTCCGACGTCCGTTCTCTATTCCTTAAATGCATCAAAATTGGGTCTATACGTAATGCTAAAGCGATGAAGTACATACACGACCAATTTACTTAGCTATGTATTTTACGATCAGTGCTACAAAAGTCGCTTTATCAGGGACGAATGGCCCCGGCGATTTTCGCCTTTTCAGTGGCATTCTTCCTTCATCTCTCGCCTCCTGTGCATTGGACTGTTTTATTGTGCATCCTCAAGTACCGCGGTTGTCTTCGTTCTGTATATACAGAAAATGGGGACACGTGCGTGTTCACTCTCGCGGTGTACAACCAAAGGCAAAACCGTGGCCTCTGAGATAGCTACGGCAATCGCGGCAATTGTTCGGGGAATGAAGGAATTAGCATAATGAGCTGAGCGTTTTATCTTGTATATATGGTCTGTGCATGGAAAGATATCTGCTCGCTCCCGGGTTCCAGTAGGCTCGGGTGTCTTCTTCGGCGTGCAGCACAGCCAAAGTAAAGTGCGCTAGAAGGGGACAATGGAACGAACAAAGCGGCTGCGCCGCATCTCGGGTGATGCTCCGAGGAGCGATCGTAGAGGCGGCGCTGTAGTCACTTTGTACTGAAGCTGTCGAGAACGTATGCATTAGGCGCGTGCGCGTCGTAGCCTACGAAAGCGTGTAATTGCGTGCTTTCAGCACGTTTAATGCATTATTGAGCTTTATCGGTGTCTCAACACCCGCTACGCACCACAGCATACGTGAATGTGCAGGCTTGCCTAAATTGCGCCGAGACATCACCTGTTTGACGACCCTCGAAGGCGGCAATCGTAATATACACGGATCCGTCAAACTACTGAGTGAATGTTGTGCGATTTGCAAGCAATACTTCCTGCCGCACTACATCATAAGTGACTACGGGTGCACCACGAAGACGGCATAAGCATCAAACCGGCGAGGAAAGCCTGCGATCGTTCTGTCGGTATTCCCTACGATATATACAGCATTGATCCCTATATGAGCTCACATGCGCTCGATTGTTTTATGAGTAACCTGAGCGCCAACAACTCTATCACAACATTTATATTAGGACTCAGTTTTATTGCACCTATTGTGTGATGTTTCTTTAACGCCGAAAGGATATCTTGGCGTGCTTCAGTGGTTACAGTGCGTTGGTTATGCGGACTCCGAGGGCTTAAAATACCAGAAAGCCATGCCGATTAAAAATGCAAATGTATATATAGCCCGTCTTTTATTCTGCTTAAATTCACTATAACCAGTTCTTTTCGACCGATAGCTGATATTTCGCTGCATACATACGCACAAATAGGGACAATAATATACGCATGAGGACCACCGTTATTTGTACGCTATCCAATTACGTTAGACTTCTGATATCTCTGATCCCTCATAATGCCAAGAAAGTCACCTTTACACATCGCATTTTTAAAGAGACACACCATAGCCAGCTTCGCCAACGGTAAATGTTTCGTGTGCTTCTGACAGGATAATATTTTCAGCGCACAGTTTTCCAAGCACAGCTAACTTCCAGTAAAGCGGCTCAATTGCTTTGAATAAACTACACGCCGAACAACCACCAACAGAAAGAATGTAGAGAGAGAAATTCAGAATAAGGGACGCCCTTTCTGTTTCTTCGGGCGGTGGTCCGGCATCTAGTTATTTCAGAGTAATGTGCCAACTAGCTCAACAGCGAGTCCCGCTGCAAGGCAGTAGCAATGACCCCATTTTCATTTTTATATTTTGCATAGCGCTCGCATGTGTTCTCCCTGTTGTTTTTCGTGTGTCTTCGTGTTCAAACAGCGCGTCGCAAGTGTCAAATTAGTACCTTCCAGCAGTCGCTTCGGCTGCAAGAACTAATTTGCAGTATCTCACAAAGTCAGTTATGAAGCAAGCAACCATTCAAAGCTATGAAGTTTAGTCCATCAACGCGTACGACGACAAGTCCTAGTTAATTACGACAGGCACATAACGAAATCCGCGTAAAAAAATTGGCCGCGTATCTGCATGCTTCGCTGCAAATGTCGTCTAAAGACGATAGAAGAGGCGCTGCGTGAGATATGGATGCCATCTGGCAATACGTCGGGAAACATGAGTGCTGTGTTGCTGGCTGGTAGTCCCGGCGCAGCAGCAGGCGAAGACCGGCGGTGACCAACGCGACCGGCGGGGACGCCAGCCAGCTCGAACACGCGGTTTGGCGCGAAGCGCCGAAGCAGAAGACACGTCCGCACTCAATGAGTATTCTCCACACACTCTTTTATTTACACGTCGCCTGGGTAAAACAGTAATGCCAGAGCGGCGCCCCATGGCTTTCGTACAGTGCAAGGAGGTTACCTCCTTGGTACAGTGCAATACTGAACCGAAACCGAAACACAACAATGAGCTCGAGCAGAGGGCACGGAGGAAGGCAAGTTTCAGCGCGGTCGCATTTTCAGCCCAGCTTAAGAAACTAGGGTCCCTACAATTACGTATCTATGTATTTTCTATTAAAGGAACACACCATCTAATACTTACCTAGTGATGTTGCGCCTCAGATATGGGTAAAGTTTCCTTTTTGATCAGCAATGTACACATGTATGAACCTAGTCCGCCGTTCAAGATGGCTGGCCCTTGGGCAAGTGGTTCAACTTTGGCCGGGTGGCTGAATCGAGTGACGTGCCGACAAACAGAAAGACAAACAGAAAGACAGAGCAGATTTTTTGCGTTTAAGTTCCCCAAGAAAGACTATCGTCATTAAAATAGTGCCGGTTACGCAACGCGCCTAGCAGAGCTCGCGTGCAGCGCCCATGCACCTTCAGCGCAGAGCGACTGCAGCGTCGCCGCTACGGTCGATGCAGAAGGCATCAGGCGGCGAGGCGCGGTCACGCCACTCAACAGCTCTAGTACACTCTAGCCAAAGCTAGGGAAAGGAAAAGATTCTTCTCGCGGGCTCCACTCGCCGTGTCGTCACTAGGCGTCACATCATGATTTATTTCGTGCTGTTTTCAGATTTTGCCAGGCGTTTGATCCGAGTCTGCTGGTGGCCGATGGCCGTTTCGAGTGGGTGATGAGGCGCGGTGGCGGCGTTTTTTGATACTTGCTTCCTTTCCTTTATTTTTTTTGTTGCGCGCGCTCTTCGGGGGAATGTTGGCGCCGTGATTTCATGCCGTCGTCTCAAAGCAGTGGCGCGCGCGCCTACTTAAATGCTCGCTTGTGACATGCGTGTATACCCTTTTCATTATTGTGAAGCTAGTTTTCCTGCAATGCAGTTAGTCCAGTTGATGGCAGTTAGTCGCTTCTGCAAGCACCGTGTTCAAGCACGGTTTTCTTGCGCTATGGCGCGGGAAATGTAGACTCAGCTATCTTGACATAAACGCACATATTTGATAAACCTCAGCAAGTGCAACTAGGACCGCATCTCCACTTGCAGCGCGACAGCTGCCGCCATGAGTTGGGTGAATATCAGGGGCGTAGCCATAAATATTGTTCGAGGGGGTTCAGCCATAATTTATGTATGTTCGTGCGTGCGTTTGTATGTGCGCGTGTATATATACGCAAGCAAAACTGGAAAATTTCGTAGGAGGTTGAACCCCCACCCCCCTCCCCTGAATACACCCCTAGCGAATATGCAGCTCAAGGAAGCGCACTCGCGGATTATAAAAAGGGGTGTAGTAAGCTTTTTTCATAATCCGCAACTTTACGCATCGATTTGCCATACCTTAGCCCCCAGTCCATGTCTATTGAAAAAATGCTTTTGTGGCATTTTGTAATATTGTATGGTCGCATATTTTGGGAAAATGCAGCTTTTAGCTATGCTTGCAATCCTATGCCATCCAGCCCAGAGGCAACCGTCTTCTGCTGTGACACCGAAGCAGGACACCAAAGCAGGACAGCTATATGCTCTAATGTTTGATACATTAGACAGCGCTCACAGTTCGGGCTCAACGGTGGTCTAGTGGTTAGGGTGGTCGACTGCTGACCTGAAGGTCGCGGGATCACTCCGAGCCGTGGCGGCCGCTTTTTCGATGGAGGCGAAAATCCTTGAGGTCCGTGCACGTAGATTTAGGTGCATACTAGGTGGTAGAAATTTCCGGAACCTCCACTACGGCGTCCCTCATTATCATATCGTGGTTTTGGACGTTAAATCGCCCAAATTATTATTACTACTACAGTTCCAGCTATACACAAGAATTAAGAGGTGCGCGTAGCGCCGCATTAAGCCAACGTCCGGGTGAAACCTATGAAGCAGTGGCGCAGCTGCCATTTATTCTAGCCGGGAGGCAAAAACACATTTCTCTATTTTCCACAGATGCCTGTACCGATTGTCTGTTTGAGGCTAATATGTAGCTGTAAAACCTCGCTTGGGTGGTCTCGAGGAAGAGATCACATCAGTCCGCAATCATAATATTATCGAGGTCTTCCACAATATCTCACAGACAATGGAGAAAAGATGCCGTCCCTATGAGTGCGAGCGTCTTATTTACTTCACCTTTCTACTCGTCTCTGTTTTACCTCTTTACAGCGAAAGCTGTTATGAGATCATTTCAGCGACCGTTTTTGGCGCCGTAGTTGCGGACACCGCCGCCTCCGGCGTGCGTAACCATTATCGCTCGAAATAAGAAAAAAGAAAACCAAATGAGAAAAGAACTCCAGGATGGAACGATGTTCGAACCTGGGCCCTCTGCTTGGGAGCCCAGTATTCAACCTCTGAGCCATGTCGCTGCTTGAAACTGCTTCGCAAAAAGGTCCTATACAAGCTTCATGTCGGGAAGGAACCACATTAGCATATGCAATATAGCGTGGTAAAAGAGTAAAATAAGCACTAAGCGTCGCACAACGCGAATTCTGTAACCAGGCATCACACAATACGAATTGCGCAACAAATTGATTGTTGAATGCTTCCAACCCATTACAAAGCGTTCCGCCATGTTTCTTCATCGTCATCAGGCACAACATTAACGAAGTGCGCATAATGCCTGACATGCGTTTAGCAGGTACCACGGCTCTCCGTAGAATGACGAAAAATGGCATAGAGCTTGCTTTCCTACTTCTCAAAAATTACAATGATTTATAGCGTGGTGGATTCCTCGCAAGTGCAATTTTTTCTCGTTGTACGTACTCGGGGTCTTCGGCACACCGCCGTCGCTTCGCAGCCATTTGTTGGGCTAACTGTTACCTTCATAATTTTAGTGGACCAGTCGTGAGTAGTGGGTTCACCTAATATCTGTTGCCCATAGCCGTTTATGATGATGAGTTTTCTTGGTGCGGCCTGAACAAGGAACTACTGCCTCAACAGCTTGGCGCAGGTTGTCCAACAGCTTGGCGCAACAAAAGCGCAGGTTGTCCAAATTAACGCTAAGCCTTGCAATACCGCGCGCCTCACAGTCATATCGCGGTTTTCGCACGTAAGACACCATCATTTGCTATAATTCCACAAGTTTCCAAAGAAATATAATATTGTAATGTTCACTTACTGCCTCGCTAAAAATACTGCCTTGGCCAAGTAGTGATACAGTGAGAGGATCAGGTCACAGTGCTGGAAGATAAAGACTGTAATTTTTCACGCCTTTAAATGGTGCAACTTACCTGCCGCGATGCGTCAAGTGAGGCCAAACATGCAGTCCTATAAATAATACCTCGTTGAGATAGAGAGACGGCAGAAAAAGAAATTTATTGAGGTCATCAGAGATTAGCCATGTAGCTCGTACTTTTTAAGTGCACCATTTCAGCACATGTTAAGGGCTTTCTGCTCCTAAAATAAACCTCAGCGAAAGTTTGATTTGGCCGCCATGCACAGTAATGATTCCACGTTGATAATATTTCGTTTAAGAGCACATTATGGGATTTACACTCTAGCCCAGGGTAGTACGTACATTATGCGGTAGTACATTACTCATTCGCGCTTTTTATCCCTCGCGCATTATATAATTTTGCAATGCGCTGACACTTGTCGTTAGAAGTACCTAAAGGGGCAAGAATAATTGCCGTACAAAAATTGCATCTTTCATTCAGTGAACTGGGAGCGCGGAAACAGGCAAATGACGATGAACAACCGAGCTCTCATTTCGCTGAATGAATATGTACCAACTAGCCTAATTATCGATCTCTTTTAGAAATTATATCTTGACCACAGAAAATGCGGTTCTGCTTATGAATATAAGCGTTATTCATGTTCAGTACATAACGTTCTGTTGACTACGGCCTTTGACTCTTTGCAGGTAAATAGTCAAATATCATGCCCTGTAGGTGTTACCCAAAAGTTCACGCTAATATTGGGCCATATGCTTAATTTAGATATTTCTTATATTTGTGGATCGGAAGGGCTATCCGAGAATAGAGCAAATATAAATCTTTGGTCGGCGTGAATAGTTCTTCATGGTTACTACTTTATTACTCCAGCTTATAAAAGCAGATGAAGAGCTTCATCCCCGTCGTCGCCTTTCAGGAAACCCGCAAGTATTTCTGCCACTCGAAGGCTCTTTTTCTCGTAAACCATGCGTGCGCTTGAATCACGTCAAGCCTCTGACGAATTCATATGTCTTATCTGTGACGAACGGATCACAATCATTCCTAACTTACAAATAGACAATCAGCAGAATTTTCTCGAATGATTCCTGCTGGGGGTTACTAGGTGCCCTTTCGTAGCTCAGTCTTGAGTTGGGAATTCGTGCCGATAGACTGTAGGAGTCGCGAGCAAAGCACATCTTCACTCCAAGACACGAGCCCACACTATCCGCAGTCATGAGCATTGGCCCGCGTACACCGTTGCCGGCACGCCACCTTGCTGTTCGCGAAGAAATCATGAATGGCAATGGTATAAACTATATATACCCCGTAAGTTGAAACTCTTGCTAATCCTTCTCCTCACTTTTTAAGTGTCAGCCGGTGTCGCACGCGCTCCGAGGTGGTATCTAGTATTCTGACATAAGTGGGGATAACCAGCCGGAAAGTGACTGCGACCGCGAAACTCAGCAGTAAGCACTTCTGAAAGTCGTGTAGACCGAGAAAAGAACATTAATGCACTGCACAAAAACGCATCTTTAGTAGCTTCTGCCAGGCATTTACGCCTTTGTACGCTGCACCTTCAGAGAGTATACGTAGTGTGGGCAACTTTTTAGGAGGCAGTTGCATAAGCTTTCGCACCTGACATTATTACCTTGCCGTAAATCCAAGATCTTTTAGCATTTTTTCCGTGAATCTAAACGTTTTTTAAATACGCTCATAGCTGCAGAGAGCAAGTATTCATAAGTTTGCAATATAACTCCCCAGGTACAAGAATATGAATGTGTAAGTACCATAGCTCACATTTATAATAATGAAGAAAAATGATTTCTTCTATAATTTCACATCTACTCATTAGCCAGTGTGATGACAAAACTAAAGGAACTCAAACGCTTCGGTCGTACTTCATTTGTCCACACGTATTTGGGATAATCATCACCAGTGGTTTCCCTCTGCGCATGCATACAGGAAAAGCCAATGATCTTCACCGTTAATCGGAGGCTTTTCTGCAAGGCCGTAACGATCCTCGTAGGCCCTTCGGCGAGAAAACTTCTCTTTGCTATCGCCACAACGGCTGTATTTTCGATGGAGACGAAAGTGTTTGAGGCTCGTGTACTTAGATTTAGGTGCACGCTAAAGAACCCCAGGTGGTCGGAATTTCCGGAGCCCTCCACTACAGCGTCTCTCATAATCATATGCCGGTGATTTTAACCTTCCTGAGGTTGCATGGACCTCCTTCAAACAGATAGTCCAGAGTGAGTCACTGCTACATCGAGCTATCCAAGAAATCGTGAATGTTCATCAGTTATATCCGCTTGTCACAGCCTCCACGAGGGTGTGCAGTACTAGTGCAAACGTGTTAGACCTGTTCTTTTTTTTGCAATGATCAAACTCTTGCTTCCTCTGTTGTTTCAATACCAGGTATTAGTGATCACGACGTTGTCCTCGTTAAAATGTGCTTCACTGTAGCAAAACAAAGAGCATCAGTGTCACGAATAGTGTTCTTATATGAAAAGGGAGACTACGCTTCCATTTCAAGGGAACTGGTATCTCATTTCTCTGAGTTTCAAGAACTATGTTTGTGTTCTGACGTGAATGGCTTGTGGAATGCACTGGAGACAAAACTGTTATCACTAACTCAAACTTTTGTACCATCGCGACTCGTATCAGCCAAACACCGAAATAATAAGCCATGGCTTAATAAGAGACTTCGAGCGCTTATAATAGAAGACATCGTCTCTATCACAAATATTGCCATACATCAGACGTTTAAACATACAAACAGATGAAACTACTTGGTAAGAAGATAACCAAAGGTTTGCAGAAAGCAGAGAGAGCATACTTAAGTGATCTAAGTAATAAGGTGAAAACAAACCCTGGAAGTACGTTACAAGACAGACTAAGGTTCCTGGTGGTATTCCTGAAATAAATGATGGTGCTAAATACCTATCGGATAGCACAAGTAAAGCAGAAAACTTTAACTAGTACTTTCAGTCAGTGTTTTCGGTGTCGTCAGTGGTTGAAACTACAACGTACAATACAGTGGCGTAATCAAAAAAATGGCAGAAATTGAAGTTTTTGAACAAGGTGTTGCATCTCCTTTAGAGAACCTTACTGCAAACTCAGCATCAGGGACAGATCCGATTTGGAATTTCATTTAAAAAACTGCGTTTTCCATTAACGCGATTCCCACAGCTGTGTTCAGGAAATATTTATCGCAGGGTGCATTACCTGATGTTTGGAAAAGAGAAAATGTAATTCCAATTTAAAAGATTGGTAAGTACAGTGCAAGCATAACAAGTGAAAAAAATATCAAGAAAAGCATACAGAAAAGAAACATATTGATGATGAGACAACTGAACTATCGTACAGCCTGTTAAATGAACGCAACGAATTTTAACTACATTACAAAACAAAAATAGATACAGACAAGCACGCAAAGCATGCGAAATATAGTTTTATTAGGCTTTTTATAAATTTCTAAGGCACAGAGATTACAGAAAAACGGTGTGCCAGTGTTACTGTTTATGCACATGTCTGAAAAAAAAAACGTATATTAAGCGCACAGGCAAATCTTTTGCTTTATTCTATTTGACACGATATATCGTTCCCGACCTTAACTCCTGCAAATTATAGTACTCATTTTCCATGAACATTTTAGTGGGCGAAAGATTGAAATTTTGAGATTGCACGCATCTATTAAGGCGGGAAGTGGAAGCAAAATGCTGTTATTTTTAACAGCAACCTGCATTCCATGACGTTATGGACGGCAAGTGCGGACTCAGTGCCCGCTCTCTATTACTCACAGAACACCAATACCTCAGGCCGAAGCAGAAATGTTCGTTTGCGGAAGTTCTGCCTACACTGGCGTGTTGTAAGGGAAGGCTGCTCACCATTTCCAAGTTTCAAAATCCAATATTCACGCTACTTCTTACACTGACGACATGTGTGATAGTTCACACCAGGCTCATATGCATACGTCCGTGACTGCGGCACCGAACACTGGCCTACCATATAAAAAATTTCAAAGGCATCGACTGCATACTGCGGTGCTCTCAAGGGCTGTCAAGCGCACAACCCAAGTGAGAAAACCTCTCAATTTAGTCAGAATTACAGCGTAGGCCGCATTCTAAAATTTCGTTTTCAGTCCGCGTTGGTTCTACCGAAGTAGACGATGGTGACGCTTATCGTGCCCAGGGCTAGGCAGTATCGCGATAGTATTTCAGAGATACTTTTGAGTATCTGTATTTCTGCATCGAGATACATTTGAAAAACGTATTTTTATCTCAGTAGTGAAATACATTTACGATGTATCGCCTGTATCGCGATATTATGCAGGACACGGGTATCTCGATACATTGCTTCTTTTGTCGGAAATGATTTGAGGCGTGTTTCCAATGGGGGGATTGCGTTTTTTTTCTTTTTTGTGCCAAGACAAGCAATGGCGCGCCGCCGGTCGCCGACAGATAGGGCGGCGATGATTTTCCCTCAAGCACAGAATGGTCCATGTGGTAAAGCGTGCGACGCCGCAGACGGCAGAATCGCGGGGGCAGTGTTGTCGGCCTCTGCCGACGAAAGTCGGTCTCGCAAGGTCAGTGCAGCACGCCTAATTTTTTTCGGGTGGCAAGCCATTACTTGGTGACCCCCCGCGCGGATACCGCCTTGGAACAGGCTTTGCAATGCTTCGCGTGCGTTCAGTTATCAAAGCGGCGGCACTTCCAAAAGCAGTTCCCGTAGTCGCGGCGGAAGTGACTAGAAGATGGCTATCTTTGACGCGCTTTCAGCCACCTCTCCAATGTCAACGTGCGTTCCTAATTGATTACATGCGTGAAACGGTCTTTTGTGGTAGCAGGCTCCCCCACCACCGGCGCCGACTTCGCCTGTTGCGGCTTTCTGAAATGGGTGCTGGTAGCGTCGGTGGTGGTGACAGCTTCATTGAAGCCGACAGGGTCAGACGGCTGAGGATTCCGAAGATGGGGACAGACTTCGTATTCTAAACAGTCAGAACAACCCAAGTGGGGGCGGAAGTGTTTCGGTATCTAGATGACCCGAGAAGAGATATCGCCACGCTGCAGGGCAATCGGGCTATGAAGGCGATATTTATTTACTATAAGACGAATTTGTGCTCGCCTTCCGCGGTAGATAGACTTTTTTTCTTTCGTGAGTCTTGTGCTGAGGCTGAACCGACACCGTTAGAGCCTACACAGCAACCTTCTCAGCAAAGCAGATCTTCAAAATAAATGTGTACTTTTTCTCAATTCACTGGTGTTCGTAAGTGATTCGAGTGATTTGCTTAGAGTGTGCTATTTCTAGGATAGCTTAGTTTGTTCGCCAAGTATGTCGATTTCGGTGTCCAATCCTTACTACTGTTGCTGTGAAATAGTGTATTTTTATTGCAATTGATATGTGTAATTATGTCATTATTACTAATTATGTACTTTGTCCACCCCCTCCCCTGCAATGTCTTAATGGCGTTGAGGGTACTGTAATAAATAAATAATGAACTTAACGTTTCGATGCGCTGTAACTTTAATTACAACATTATGCTGCACTAATAAGTGTCTTTGCGTATTATGTGCATCCTTGAAATAAAAAAAAGTATTCTAGTATCTGTATCACTGTAACTGTATTCCGGAATACCTTTTTCGTCTTATTGCAAAAGTGTCTCCGAAATATCCCGTTATGTTAAAGGCAAATGTATCTCAGTATCTGTATTTTAGGCTTCCAGTTATTGTATTTGGATATCTGTATTCCGGAATACTTTTCTGAGTATCTCTGCCCAGCCCTGATCGTGCCTAGCACGTCACGCCGACGGCGGAGAAAAGTCTTCAAGTGCTGGGCCTCGCTCGCAAAAGTTGTAAGAGTGCTGTAGGAGAGTGATACAACAACTTCCGGTGAACTGATGTATTTTATGTTCAGATTCCCCGTTTAGATGAAAGGAAAGATAAACGGCAGCGCGCCGCAATTATTTCAAGGCGTCGTGATCACTCTTGGGACTTCGGCGGCGGCAGTCAGAGCAAAACAGGTGGCGGTGGCGCGGCGCAGCACAGCGGCGCATATGTCTACCGAGTCGTAGAATACCTTCGCTGCTAAAAGAAAATTGTCGCAGCGATACGTTCGCGTATCTAACGACAAAGGAACATGTCTTCTTAGAGGGAAAATCAATGTGATTTTTCATGTGTCGTAGGGGATATGCAGATGCGCATGCGTGGTATGTTTTTTTGCGGCAATTAACCTTCCGTTCCAGCATAGTGGAAGGTCCAACGTTCATACTTGTCTAACAGCTTTTTTTGTGTAAGTGTCCCGTGTATTCACTGATACTCCCGTTTTCATGTTCGCCTGCTGAGAAGCCGAAAAAAAGCGCGAACACAAGACGAAGGAATGTGGCACGAGGACGGGCGCTGCTGGCTAAGTTATATGTTAAGAAAGTCTCGCACAAAAGTTCATTCAGGACTAATTGTCCACACTGTGTACATCACGTGGGGATTCACGGATGGGGTGCAAGAGATCAGGAAAGACAGATAACATTGCTTGCACCCAAGCGTTGGATGAACATCCACATAGATGGTGAGCAGCTTCACTATATCTAGATTGAAAAAGGTTAATGTGAATGGTACATGAATGTGAGTGACGCCACAGTGGTGAGCTCTGGCAATTTCGACCATCTGGTGTCCTTGACCGTGCACTGACATAGCACCGCACACGGGCCTCTGGCATTTCGCCACCATCGAAATGGAATGGAATCTGGCTGCGACATAATAATAATAATAATAATAATAATAATAATAATAATAATAATAATAATAATAATAATAATAATAATAATAACAATAATAATAATAATAATAATAATAATAATAATATAGCAATAATATTATGATTATGACATAATCATAATCATAATAATCACAGGGTCCCTTGCGCATTCACCTAAGACGACTCGAAGGCGAAAGCCATTTTCATTTTGTTCTCAGTCGATGTATTAGGGAGCCTACACGAACGGCCAGTCATGTAAGCTACCTAGATGTATTTGTCCTGCCCCAGCTCTGTGTACCTAGCGTGGTATTACACCGACTCCTTGATCAGCCCACCTTTGACAAAGCTACGATGTCATGTCATGACAGTGAAGGCTTATTTCACAGAGGCGAAGGAAGGAGACCGCTCAACCAGCACCGACGCCAGCAGGGAACACGAGCCGTGGCTTCACGTGCCACTGCGAAGCGCCGTCTTTATTTTCTTCTCTTGAGGACGCGCGCTCTCCGGTTTCGTTCCCTGCCCAAAGGAGGGCGCTACGACGGCATTATGTGGCGTAACGTCACATGATAGCACGCCAGAATTTGTGACGACAGGACGACGTCACATTTTGTTTTTCAATCAGTGACCTCCCGATGACGTCATATGGCGACGTCATCACGTGATGGCGTTTTTTTTCGCCACTCGTCCCCTACGCCGCAGAACGCCAGACGCCGACGGTCAAATTCCGTGTATAGTGAGGCAGATAAGGCTTTATCCTTAATAATAAAAATAATTGTAATAATAATTTATGGTGTTTTCAGCTCCAACCGCCGATATGAATATAAATCACGTGGTAGTGAAGGCCTCGAGATTAATTCCGTCCACGTGCGGTTCTTCAAAGTGCGCCTAAGTTTAAGTACACGGGTAACCTTGTATTTCGCAACCTCCGAAACGAGAAAATATTGCAGCCTGTTTTCGTTCTTTACCGCACTTTGTCTTTAGCTTCAAATTCACTACACCAGATGCGAAACGTTTTATCTCCTAGGAAGTCTAGGAAGTAGAAGTATTCTTCAGCTGCCACATAACGTAACCCTAGTGGTTGGTTCTCCATCAGCGCGCCTGTATGCTTGAAATGAAGAATTTTTGTAGGATGACGGTATTTATAAGCGCACATTCTTTCTAAATATTGTGAGCGCAGTCACGGACTCTTCTTTGTCAACTGCACATATCATTGTTGCGACGTGACGGAGTCCGACGAAGACGGGCCGTCGTCACTTGTGTAATGAGAAGACGAAGGCGTACGGCCGAGGAAGGAAGCGAGAGGCCGAAGCCGAGCAGCGAGCGTGGCGTCCAGCCGGCCAAAAGCACCCGAACGTCCCAACTGCCTCACGCCACGAGCCACCGGCGCTCGTCGTCTTTTTCTCCGGCCGGCTGGCTGCTACTGGCGCGGCGCTACATGGGCTCCCCCACTAGCGCGTTGCGCGATAGTAGATGTATGTGCAAAACATTGGCCGCGTATCTGCGTGCTTCGCTGCAAATGTCGTCTAAAGACGATAGAAGAGGCGCTGCGTGAGATATGGACGCCATCTGGCAATACGTCGGGAAACATGAGTGCTGTGTTGCGGGCTGGTAGTCCCGGCGCAGCAGCAGGCGAAGGCCGGCGGTGACGAACGCGACTGGCGGGGACGCCAGCCAGTCCGAACACGTGGTTGGGCGCGAAGCGCCGAAGCAGAAGAAACGTCCGCATTTAACGAGTACTCTCCACACACTATTTTATTTACACGTCGCCTGGGTAAAACAGGAATGCCAGAGCGGCGCCCAATGGCATTCGTACAGTGCAATACTGAACCGAAACCGAAACACAACAATGAGCTCGCGCAGAGGGCACTGAGGAAGGGAAGTTTCAGCGCAGTCGCATTTTCAGCGCAGCTTAAGAAACTAGGGTCTCTAGAATAACGTATCTATGTATTTTCTATTAAAGGAACACACCACCTATACTTACCTAGTGATGTTGCGCCTTAGATATGCGTAATGTTTGCTTTTTGATGAACAATGTACACAAGTATGAACCTAGTCAGCCGTTCAAGATGGCTGGCCCTTGGGCAAGTGGTTCAACTTTGGCCGGGTGGCTGAGTTACGTGCCGAGAAACAGAAAGACAGACCAACATTTCTGCGTTTAAGTTCCCCAAGAAAGACTATCTATACGCGCGAAACCAAATCGGTATTTTTTAAGAAAGTAAGTAGGGCTCGATGGGCCTGGTCACGCCGAGCAGCACAACCCCTCGGGAACAGGCAATCATCAAGGTTCGTACACTTAAGACCAATAAGCTTTAGACCAATAAGAAGAGCGTCGCATATTGGACGCAGAACTTGGTCGCCATCCCGCGGCATGTTAAAATGTTATTGAACACCACGACCGGACTAGATGGAAACGCAAAGCGCATCGTGCCGGCTCGGTAGCCCGGCCGAGATTTTTCTCGGGGCGAGCGCGTGAGCGCGGAACGCGCTGTTACAGCCAGGTGAGGCAGGCGCGCGTCGCAGAGCTATTTTTGGTTTAGATAAGCTGGATGCTATGAGCGCGGCCGACGCTTTTACGACGCTTGGACTAAGGTCGCCACCTCGCGGTGTGTTAACGCATTGAGAAAAATTGAACATCTATTGAAAACGCGCCGAAGGGGACGGACGTGTAACGCGTTGCAGGTGCTAATCGCGGAAGCCACAGTAATGAGGAATTACTTTATTTACCGCTGCCAGAAGGCAAAACCACACCGCCGATCGCGAGAGTGGTAGATATAAAGGGCGCGTTTGTAAAGCCTCTAGAGTCTGTGACCGTGGCGCAGTGGAGAGCGTGCCCGGCATCTGTTGTTCCGGACCGAGCGGACGTGGGTTCGACGCCTGTTGACGGAACTTTGTTTCTTTGCCATCTGATCGTGTAAATTTTTGCGACGTAACTTCCGTGAGGGAAATACGTCACTGAAGTCTGAATCGGGTCACGTGCCGACAAACAGAAAGACAGACAGACAGACCGAAATTTCTGCGTTTAAGTTCCCCGAGAAAGATTATCGTCTTTAAAAGGTAGGAGGAACAAATAAAAAATATGTACATGCGCCGCAGTTCCTAGAATGTCCACTGGGAAAGCGGAGTAGTCCGGGTAGAAGGCGCAAGGAGTCCGGTTGTTCCGGCGGGCGGCACTGGGAACCACGCAGTGGGCGAGGACCGCGATGATTGCGCGTCGCCAGCAGCAGCAGCGAATAAAGCAGAGATGTACGTTGGAGGTGCTGGTGGTGGAAGTGGTGCGAACGCCCTGGTCGACGCAAAGCCGACCAACGCGTGGTGCGGCTTCTTGAGCGCCGACGACAGTGCACCTATCGACAGCGCGATGTATCTTCTGGACGGACCACGAGTCCGGCGCTGTGCATAAATCTGGTGCAGCCTCTCCTGAAATGATCACAAGACGACGGAGGTAATGAGAAATGGCTGACCACGACACCGGATGGTGCCTGAGTTGTGGGGAGGAAAGATGGCGTGGGATGTGGCTCCTTAGAGAGATCAGAGGAAATCCTCGTAGGCACATCTAGAAAACTCTGGCTGCCATTTAAGGCGTTGAAGGAGAGGTCGTGATCCGGTTGACGGCCTACGAGTGATTGAGCGGTAGGCGCCGATGTGCTGGCAAATCGGCTGGCGTGCAACGCGAAAGCGTGCTCTGCGACCGTGGTGTAAGCGGTGTCGCGGGCTTCCACAGGTATTAGGACAGGCGTGTGCTCTGCAGCCAGATCAGCTTGCTCGTCTCCGTGTTGCAAAAACCAGCGCCGTTCGAGTACCGCCAGCGTAATACCAGTACGTTTTTTGGCACTGGATCGCACTCGGAACACTCGTATCAGGGGCGTAGCCAGAAATTGTTTTCGAGGAGGGTTCAACCATACTTCATGTATGTTCGTGCGTGCGTTTGTATGTGTGCGTGTATATATACGCAACCAAAACTGAAAATTTACGGGTGGGGGGGGGGGGGTTTGAATCCCCCCACCTCCTTGGCTACACCCCTGACTGGTATACGCTCGAATTCACAGGGACTCCGGTGAAAGCACTGGGAAAGAGCTGGGTCGCACTGGTAGGGACACTGGCTTTGCCGCTGTGACGCTGGTGCTCACTGGGAAGCGCTGGAGACGCTGGAATTTTTACTGGCGTGCGCTGGCACACATTGGAGCCTGCACTGTTTTTGCCAGAGCCGCGCGCTGCTTTCAGTATCGCGCGCGGCGCAATGCTTTGGTATCGTTGAATATCGAATGTTTGATTCGATGGTACCGATAGATGCTATCCTAACGGGTCCCAAATATGTGTCACAAATTCTAGCCTGGCAGAGAAAGACGATAAGACGCGCACTATTTTTATGATATACATGACATATGAAATCCCGGTCACTTTCAGTGTTTTCCTGTGGAATGTGGAGAAAAATATGTTAATAACCAAAACTACCCAACACTGATCATTTTGCTTTCTAGCACGCTTGTTTTTTTTTATTCATGCAGTGCCAATAACAGTCGTTAATTTTTGCGGAGCACGTAGCAGCAATGAATACACATTTCGTGCATGCCGCGCATATATATCGGTTTTGCACCCGTGAAGTGTTGCGGTAATGACTTCATATTGTAATGTTTATAAGTATGGAGGCGTCGGCCTGAACATACAGGGCAAATCGTTACATCGCCGTGCAGTTGGCAAGAAGTAAACGAGTTCGGGCTTCGCGATCCCTCCCAACGAGGCCAGAAAAACTGCTGTCGTTTGACATCGCCACACCGGAAACATATCTTGGGCAATTCTTGCACTTCCACTTAGTTCTGCTGTACGTTAGCTAACACTTAAAAGGTTCCGAGGCCAAAATGCAGAAACTTCAACCATCGCAACTCATCTTCGCCGAGATCGGTCCTACCCAGTGCGGCTCCCAGCGAGCGTTAGGCCTCGCGTACCGGCCGAGTGCGTCTACATGCCACCGGCGCTTCTTGGTTTAAGCACACGCAATTCGAACGTGTAAGATTTACTGTAAAGTATAGTATGGACATCCTTTAAGATAAATAACCAGTTTTTCTTGTGTGCGGTGTCCGCAGAAGGAACGATGACCATCGATGCGACGCGCTTTCGGCGACGAACGCAGGCTCACCGAAAGCGGCCGGCCGCACTCGCCGGTACTTCTCTGACTCATACGTGAGAACACATACCTGTCAACTGGTACGCGTTAGTAAACTAACACACCGACATCTTTTTTCAACGAATTGTATTTGTTTTTGCTGAGCGGTATTATAGTTGTAGGTATCGATATAACTGCAAATCAGAATACATGCACGCCCGCCCCGCAAAAATATCGTTGCTCGAGCGAGAAAACTACTCTGCATTGAATTCGTGTAGGCGCTTGTTTATCGAACGAGTATTCATGAAGCTTCTGTACATGTTGATCATTAGCAAGGGCGAGAAACGGCTATTAAACATTGGCAGTAACTGCCGTCAAACTGTACCCTGTTCCTCGATTCATTTGATAGTTTTCGGAGTTAAGATGGGAATTCTGAAAGAAAATTAGCGCTCTTCCCACTTTGGGCATTTCATTCGTTGCGGGCAACCCTTTGTTGGTGTCTAATAAAGAAGCAACCTTGATTTGGAAAGGAAGATCGCGCCTTCCTGGAATACGCGACAGCAAAATATGGAACGAAACGCTCTCTTACTGCAATGACTAGCCCTTTTACAGGGGTGTAGACATGTTTCAGCGTGGCGCAGGGTCTGGCCTCGCCAAGCTTAGTGTGCGGACGCATGATAGCTTGCTCCGTGGACGGCCTTTCAGCGGGCGCGTCTGGCCGCGGTATTCGAGGTTCGGGCCCACCTGCGGGCTACAAGTTTGTTTTGCCCACTTTGCCGAAGGATGAAACAATTAAACCGTGTGTTTTTCTGCATTGTGACGTCGGCGGAAGACCCTACAGGAGTGAGGATTTCCGAGCACCACTGGAAGAGCTGGGCGTCATCAAAGCGGTGAGTGGCATTGGACCCCACCAAATGAGTCACGTTTGGATGCTCAAGCTACGTTCTTCAGAAGCGAAAAATATGCTTTTGAGCAGTGGCGGAATTCAAATGAAAGGGCGATACTGTGAGGTTATTGACCCTGTGAAGCAGCAGCTTACAGTGAAGGTAGACTGGGTAGCTTTCGACGTGCCTAACGAGGCTGTTCGAAAAGTGTTGAGCGAGTACGGTGACGTGGAGGAAGTCAAACTAGAGGAGTGGAGCGTACCAGGCCTTCAACAGGCCGAGTCGACAACTCGCGTCGCTCGTATGACCCTTCGTGAGGGCATCATTGCGGACGAGCTGCCAGATCTCTTTAAGTTTCAAGGAGGAGCAGTTCTGGTGGTGCTGCCAGGCAGAGCACCCAACTGTCTGCGCTGTCGAATGAAAGGGCGTATCCGCCGTGATTGCCGAACGCCGAGATGCACCACATGCCGCGCTGTCGGACACGAACGACAGGATTGTGAGCGCACTTACGCCACAGTGATAGGCGCCACGCCAAAACGGCAGGATATTCATGACTTAATGGCTGAAGTAGAAGCGGAAGAGGCAGCTTCGCCAACAACCAAAGGAATTATCGAAATAAGCCAGGACAGTGGTTGTGCGGCGAGAACGCTAGCCGTGCCGCAGGAGGCCGAGAACCGACGCTCGGAAAAGGAGAGTACTACACCTGTGGCTACTGAGCATTCGGAGGAGCTGCCGGCGACGCGTTCGATGGAGCGTTCGCGAGCAACGCGTCGAGACGCATCAGTCAGAGAAGGCGATAACGCAAAGGTGGAAGGCAGTACGTCAGTAGACGAGACTGAACAAAGGAAAGAGACGGATACTATCGAGGGAGGCAGCTTTGGAGGAGACCAAGGCGCGTTTTTAAAAATGGAAGTGGACCCAGCACTTGTAAAGAGACGCCGTGAGGAGGATGACGCAGATTCCGAATGCGAACAGCGGCAGCTTCAATGCGAATGGAAGAAGGCAACTGGAAAGAAGGAGAAGTACGTTCCCCGCACCCGAGCAGCGTCGCTAACCCGCGGCAGCTGCTCTGACGAGTGAAGAATGCAGGCTGTCGGCCCCGCCGGTTAGCGCTAGGCTCCCGGCGTCCTTCCAAAATGCAAATGGCGGCGCCTAATGTACCCCTTCGCGTGGCCACTCTGAATGTTCGCGGTTTGGGCGCGAGACGCAGGCAGTACCAGCTGAAGCGTCTGGCGCACGACCTGGACCTGGATGTGCTCGCGGTTCAAGAAACTAAGGTGGATAGTTAGAGTCATACTGACAGCATGGTTGCACCTTTTCGCCCCTATTACTCCATGTGCGTAAGTCATGCGGTTGGCTCCTCCGCAGGATATTGTCTCCTGCTGAAGAACTCAATCGGCATTACAGTAGAGAAAGTGGTGTCTTGTGACCGCGGTAGATTTGTGATGTGTGATTTCAGCTTGGCTGGGTGTGCTTTCCGTGTGGTGTGTGTTTATGCACCTACGTTGCCCAAGGAACGTTTGCAGTTCTTTCAAGATATCTCCCGTATGTTAGACTGTGATAGAGCAATGATACTGCTTGGTGACTTTAATTGTGCTTTCGAAGCTGATGACCGTTCTACACAATCGCGTGTCAGTGATGCCAGTTCAGTTTACTTAAGGGAACTAATTGGTAATATTCCTATGGTTGATGTCGCTTATACAGCTGTCGGTGGCAAACGCCCACACTTTACTCATTTTCAAGGTAGCAGTCATGCTCGGCTCGACCGAGCTTACGTGACCTCGGAACTAGCATCTAATTGCAGTAACTACGTAGTGAAACAAGTAACGTTCAGCGATCGCAGTTTGGTTATGTTCGAGATAGGGCACAACATCAAAAAGAAAGTTGAATGGGAGTTTTGGAAGTTTAATGAAAAGCTATTGGATGATGAGGAATTTCTCGACCACTTGAAGAGTAAAATCAAAAGTTTGGTTCATCAAAAGGAGCAGGACACGTTCGAAGAATGGGAAAGCTTCAAACAATGCATTCAATTTAAAGCAATAGAAAGAGGGTGCCAAATAAACTTTTTGATGCGTAGGGAAGAGAGATGCTTGCGATCCCATCTAAAAACTTTAATACTAGAGGAAACAAATAGTCCTGGCTTATTCATAACCGAAATAAGAGAAACCAAAACAAGAGAGAGAACACAACTTTATTGTCGTCAGACTTTATGGAGGTAGGTGATCCGCCAGGCTGAACCTGGTGGCCACCTCCTCTGCTCTCTGTATGGCCTGTAGCTGAACTCCCAGGCTGGTGGAGGTCAAAACCTCCTCCCACCCTTCGGGCGAGGGAGTGCCCATGAGATCGGGAGAGGGGGGGTATTCCCTGCAGTCCCAGAGAATGTGATGAAGTGTGGCTATTGACCCACAATGCGAGCAATACGGGTCAATCGTGTCGGGGTATATACGTGCATAAATATATGGACACGGGAATGAATGCGTTTGCAGTCGGCGCCAGACAACCTCCTGGCGCTTAGTTAACTTGTGGTGCGGGGTGGTTTTAACTGCCTCGATAGGCGGTAATATTGCGTAATGTCGTGATATGATGTCAAGGTTTCACCACGGTCCCCCGGATCAGAGGCTGGTCCCACCAATCGGTTGACGAATTCTCGAGCATATTGGTGGGCCGCCTCGTTTCCCAGGTTCCCCGCGTGAGCCGGGACCCATATCAGCTCAATGGAGCATAGTGCTTCTTCCTCAGGATCAGTAAGCAGAGTGGGGCGGAGTAAACGCAGTGTTGTGGGGGCCACAATGCCACGTGCAAAGTTGGAAATAGCGGCCTTTGAGTCGCTTAATATAATGGTGAATCCGGCTGCTGCTGCTAAGGCTATGGCCGCTTCCTCGGACGGAACCGGCCGTTTTTACTCGGGGTGAATCTGCATTGACGATAGGAAGAGTGATTACACTTATTGCGTATGCATTGGTCAAGTCTCGGTATTGGCGGCGTCAACGTACGCCACTTCAGGGTTGGACGCGTACTTTTTGTGCAAGGATTTGGCCCTCGCTTTCCTTCTGCCGTCGTGGTGGTTGGCCAACATGTTCTTTGGCAGCGGTTTTATGAGGAATTTTTTTCTGATATTGGGGGGATTATGGCAGGATCGTTACCCTTTGGAGAAACCTCGTGCCCGATTTTATCAAGGATCCATCGGACCGTCCTGCTTCCTTGTAATCCGTGAATTTGCGCCGTACGATGCGCTTCGATAAGTTCTTCTAGAGTGTTATGTAGCCCAAGATTGAGGAGGCGCTCGGTCGAGGTGTTTCGGGGGAGCCTCAGTGCCACCTTATAAGCTTTACGTATAAGGCGGTTTAGTTGGGCTCGCTCAGACTGAAGGAGGTGCAAGTAAGGGAGGGCGTACGTGAAGCGCGACAAAACGAAGGCCTGAATTATCTGGAGTAATTCCTTCTCCTTCATGCCTCGATTGCGCGCGCTCACTCGAGATATGAGATGGGCTGTCTGGTTCACCGTTACGGTGAGGCGGTCCAATGTGACGTTGTAGTGGTGGTGTGTTTGTACAATGAGTCCGAGCACTCTCATGTGGCCCACCTGTGGTATTGGCGTGTCGTTCACATAAACGTTGATACTAGGGAGTGGAGTGTTAATTTTGCGTCGGTCTGGAGGTCGGAGTATTAGTAGCTCCGATTTGCTCTGCGAGCACTCTAAACCCGCATCCGTCACGTGCTGGACGACTGTGTCCGTAGCCCTTTGATGGGTCTCTTTGATTTGGCCATCAGATCCCACAGTCGTCCAGAGCGTGATATCGTCTGCGTATAGGGTGTATCGCAGGCCGGGTATCGTGTCGAGCTTGGAGGGTAGTGACCTCATAGAGAGGTTGAATAGAAAAAGGGGATAAAACGGCTCCTTGCGGAGTGCCGCTATCACCAAGAGTTATTAGCTTGGAACGGAGGTCGCCCACCGAGAGTTCAACTGTTCGGTCGGTTAAGAAAGCACGGATGTAGTTAAATATGCGTTCTCCGGGTTGTAGTTCACATAGACTGCCTAGAATGGTAGTGTGCTTGACGTTGTGAAATGCTTTGTGAAGGTCCAGATCGAGCAAAGCCTTGGTACTAGTGCCACTCCCAGGACGTAGAAGATCGTGGTGCAACTGGATGAGTGCATCCTGAGTAGATAGATGGGCCCTAAAGCCCAGCATTGTTGGGGGAACTAAGCTGTGCTCTTCCGCGAAATTTTGCAGGCGGCAGAGCACAACGTGCTGCATTAGTTTGCCCAGGCAGGAGGTAAGTGAGATGGGGCGAAGATTTTTCAGGTTGAGTTTCTTGCCCGGTTTTGGTATAAAGGCGACCCTTGCGTGTTTCCATTCTCCTGCTAATTGGCCGGACCTCCAGCACTCATTCATATATTCGGTAATGGCCACCACCGACTTTGGATCGAGGTTGCGCAGCGTCTTGTTTGTGACCCCGTCAGGGCCGGGCGCCGATGTTGTGCGCAGTTTGTGTAACGCTACGCAAACTTCAGCTTCCGATATGTCGGCGTCCAACTGTTCGTTCGGGGTTCCTGTGTACTGGGGCAACTGCGCTGTGCTGCTTTGTTTTTGGGAGGTGTTGAAGTAGCGTGTGATGAGCTCGTCCATCAGCTCCTCGTCGGTGCCCGGGTATTGGTGGATAATGCGCGCAAGCTGTTTGCGTGCCGCCGACTTGGAGCTGCCGAGGTCAAGCATGTGCCGCAGCAGATGCCATGTTTTTTTTGCAGCCCATCTGGCCATTGAGGCTGAAACCAAAAGAAAATTGGAAGCTATAGAACACGAAAAATACAAAGGTGCAATGGTTCGGGCTCGATCTGAGAAACTTCTAGTAGGGGAGGTACCAACCAAGCGTGCCCTCTCAGACGAGAAGACTTATGCACGTTGCAATGAAATAGGTGAAATAGAGTATGCTGGCGCTGTAGCGAGGGACCGAAACGCGATTAAACGAGGGTTCGTACATTACTATAGAAAACTGTTTGCTTTGCGAAAACCCCGCAATCCAAACTTTCGGCAGGATTTTTTACCTGAAATACCACAATTGAAAAGCGAACAAACGGATTTATTAGAAATAGAAATTACCGTGAAAGAAGTGGAGCAAGCTATTGGTCAACTGAAACCCGGAAAGTCGCCCGGTGCAGATGGCTTAACAGCTGCCTTTTATAAGGTATTTAAGCCACACTTTGCCTTAATTCTTCAACAAGTATTTCTTGAGGCTTTACGAAGAGGGCGCTTATCACCTTCCTTTGCGCAGGCACACACGGTACTTATTCCGAAGTCTACTGATGAAGCGCAGCGTAAAACAGTGACAGGATATATACCTATAATTAATTCCAACAGTTAATTCCAACAACATTGTGAATGGTGACGTGCTCGTGCTACCTTACGGTCATACCACACATCGGAGCATTCTCATTATTTCAGGGCTTATTCGGTTCTCTCACGGGTCTGCCTTGCTTACTGCCCTTAATCAAATTCCAGAGCCCTTAAAGCTGCCCTGTGGATCAACAGTCACTTGCGCGGTTGACCTTCATCCCTTTACGGTTGTTGCCTTTCTGAGTCAAGAAGAACTACCAGAGCCAAGCTCACCGCCACTCGACTCTTCCACACCTTTGTCGACAACCATAAGCCCTGACCTCACAGCAGCCCAGAGCCAATATTTACTCACCTTATCGAACCGGCATCGTTCTCTGTTCGACGTTAATTCGCCTGTTGTTGGTATGACCCCTGCCGCTACCCACCGCAGTCCGACTGACGGCTCCCGTATTATTCACCGGCACCCGTATCGCGTGTCTCTGGCAGAGCGCAAGATCAAAGAGGAAAACGTCTCAGAGATTCTTCGACGGAACATCATACGTCCTTCCTCTAGTCCCTGGTCGTCGCCAGTTGTTTTAGTGCAAAACAAAGAAGGAACAGTACGTTTTTGCGTCGATTACCGTGCGCTTAACAAGATAACGCGCAAAGTTGTTTACCCCCTGTCAGGGATCGACGACGCACTGGATTCGTTCTGTGGCGCCGAGTATTTTTCTAGACTTGATCTACGATCGGGCTACTGGCAAATACCGATGTCCCAATCTGAAAAAAGAGAAGACCGCTTTTTCCACCGCTTTTTTCCACCCCAGATGCGCTGTAAGTTTTTAATGTATTGCCTTTCGGACTTTGCGCCCGCAGCCTTCAAACGCTTAATAAACAGTGTACTGTGCGTTCTGAAGTGGAAAACCTTTTTATGTTCTCTCAACGATATAGTAGCGTTTTTGTCCACATTCCCGCAAACGTCTCGAAAATGTCTTAGCCTGCCTTGAAAAAGCTGGCCTGCAGCTCAATACAAAAAATGTAGCTTCGCCAGCAAGACGATAAACGTTCCAGGGCACTTATTCAGCACAGAAGGAATTCGACCGGAACCTGAGAAGCTTGCCGCTGTCCTTGAGTTTCCCCGTCCGCTGCGTCAAAAAGACCAGCGCAGTTTTGTAGGCTTGGAATCTTACTTCCGGCGCTTCATACGGGACTTGCGTCTCCGCTCCATAACCTGCTTGCAAGTCACGCTCCCTTCGTTTGGTGCGAAGTCTGTGAAAGGGCTTTCTTGGCGTTGAAGCAAGCCCTGACATCCGACTCGCTACTGTGCCGCTACGATCAAGGCACACCTACTATGCTCCACACTTACGCAAGCGGTCATGGTCTCGCTGCCGTTCTCCTGCAAGGGGACACCAACGCGCGCGAACAAGTCGTCGCTTACGCCAGTCGTGCTCTGACTGCTGCAGAGAAGAATTACACAATAACAGAAATAAAGTGCCTTGCTGTTGTTTGGGCAGCACAAAAATTTCGCCCATACCTCCATGGCCGCCATTTTACAGTCGTTACGGACCATACTGACTGGCTTTCGTCCCTAAAAATTTTATCAGGCCGCCTTGGTCGCTGGGTGCTTCGCTTGCAAGAGTACGACTTCGATGTCGCCTACAGACCTGGAAAGAAGCGCCAAGACGCTGATGCTCTCTCTCGCTGCCCTCTGCCCAGCCGCGATAAATCACCATCACCAGCTCCCACCAGGACTGCTCTACACATCTCAGCGCTCATTTGGCTAAGATCCGGCAGCCCACCTGTCCTTGTGTCGCATCAACGCGTCAACCCTTACTGCCGCTGTATTCTAGGACGCATGGAATGTAATTCCACTCCACCGAACGCCCGAATGCGTCGACAACTGAATCAATTCAAGATTCACAGTGGTGTTTTACATCGCTGCGTTTATGACGTCGATGGAAACGAATGGGTCCCAGTTATACCACGTGCTCTACAAGTGAGGTTATTTAAAAATTTCACGATTATCCCACCGCCGGTCATCTCGGCTACCACAAAACGTACGAGAAAATACGAAGTCGCTGCACCTGACCTGGCCTCTCTTCAGCCGTTGCCAAATATGTTGCATCGTGCATGCACTGTCAAAGCCGCAAGCGACCCACCACAGCTCCTTCTAGCCTCCTCAAACCTCTTCCTTGTCCTGCTTTGCCTTTCGAAGTCCTAGATAAATACTTGTACGGCCCCCTTCCCGTGACGTCCAATGGCAATCCGTGGATTGTGACGGCTGTCGATCATCTAACCCGCTACGCGGAAACATCATCACTGCAATCTGGGACTGCCACTGAAGTCGCCTATTTTTTTCTGCGTAACACATTTTTACGCCATGGAGCTCCACACGTACCGCTCAGCGACCGCGGCAAAGTCTTCCTTTCTTCTATTGTTGCTGAGGTTCTGCGCGCCGCCAACACCATTCACAAGACCACTTCTACTTACCACCCGCATACCAACGGCTTGACAGAACGCTTGCATCGCACCCTCTCGGAAATGATTGCCGTGTACATCAACACCGAACACTTCAACTGGGATGCTATTCTGCCGTCCGTGACGTTCGCCCATAATACGTCTACGCAACGCACCACCGGCTTTTCCGCACCACCCTCTCTTCTGGTCTATGGCCGCTCACCGAGTTGCACTCTGGACGTCTCGTTCCTTTCGGCTCCTGCAACCTCAGCAAGTCTTTTATCCGAACATTTTTTGTGTAGCCTTGAACACTGCCGTCACCTGGCCCGAATCAACACCGGCATCTCCCAAGAAGCTCGGAAGTCTCGCTACGACTCGACTCACCGTGCTGTAACCTTTACCCCTGGATACGAATTTCTTTGGACTTCGGTGTGCGTTCCCGTATTATGCGAAAAATTCATGGGCCGCTTTATTCAATCTTCCATGGTGATTGAACAAACATCCCCCGTTAATTACCGTGTCTCACCCTTTAGATCTCCTTCCGATCTCCGTTGCCATGGGACATAAATCGTGCATGTTTCTCGGTTGAAGCCGTATACACGACGTACCTCTTAACCCTGTAAAACCCAGTGTATCATATATGATACGTTAAAAATAATGCCTCAAAAGAGGTAATAAGCCCGCCAAAGCTTCATGGAAAAGCCATTATTGCATATTTAACATGTTATAATGAAGTTACACTGAGTTATTAATTTAATCAAATTAATTAATTAATTTTGATTAAGCGTAATTAAGTTATGATCGAAATAAAATTTCACCCTTTTTTTTCTTAAAATAAACTCTACACGAAGAGTAAATATAGTGAGTGTTTTTTCACAATTTTTCTGAAGGCAGAACGCCTTTTGGGCATTACAGGGTTAATACTATCGCGCGGCCAGGCGGCCGCTTCCAGCGCGAGAAGGAATTTTTTTGAGCGCAGTCACGACTCTTCTCTGTCAACTGGAAATATAATCATTTGTACAACTTCCTCATATGTATATATCACAATCATCAGCGTGTGTCAGCTCGAGCTCGATTCTAATAAAGCGGTTCCTTATATTATTCCTATCGGTCAATTTCATAGGTGTCCGTTCTCATGCGACCGACTTTGTCGTATAGGAATGACGCCGCAGGCGCGTGTTGATTAAAATCAAGAACGCGTGCTTTAGAAGACAGAATATAATGCAAAAGAATTCGATTTTTTTATAAGTATTATCACTGGGGGTGTGCCATTTTTCTCAAATTTCGAATAACGAATCGAATAGCGTTCTACTCAAATGAGTACTCGATTCGAATGGCGCATAATCAAACTACCGAACATTTTTTTGCATATTTTTCGAATAATCAGAACCAACGGGAAAACTCCAAAAGACCAGCCCATTGGAAGAGCGAAGGGTAATTTTTCTAGTGTTAATTACTGAATTACCAAGATGCATACACTTCACGCTTTTACGGCACTATTGACCCTTTACTCATCGCCGGATGAAGGACGTTTTGCTTTAAACTCCTGTGTTGCCGAAGGAGACGTGTACTCAATGCACAATCGCTCTTATGGTATTCATGATGCGCATTCATAAAATATTATTTAAAGAGGCCCTGCAACACATTTCTAAGTAATGATCGAATGTATTTATTAGAGGAGTTTCTTGCTTTATGAATCGACTGCCGCAAAAACTTTAAGAACGCGTGAAGTACCAGCGGAGATACGGGCATTTGCAGCTCGCATTAAACGCTCTCCTTTCATAGCAGCGATCTACGCAGCGGTGGCGAAAAGGAGGCGAGAAAAGCCTATTTGTTCACCAGCGCACGTCATGAGGCCACGCCTCGAGAACTTGATCTTCTTTCGTTTTTTTCTTCGATCACGCGGCTGAGTTTCAGTGTGATATCGAGTGCGCGCCTGGGAACGTGGTGGCATGCCGCGACGACCGCGGTAACTGCAGCTCACGATGTTCAAATGATCACTTTGGGTTTATGGCGTATACTTCTGTGTTGGCTTTATTTGTCTAGAGAAGAGGGAAAGACCTAGGTAATTTTGATGATTAATTGTAAATTCCAGGCCGTGCTTTAATGTTTGACTCACGTGTTCTCCGGAGCCTCGACCACCAATTGCCAGCGTTTTCCGAACATGCTCAAATAGTGTTGCATGGCCGTATAACTTTTAGGTCTTAGTATTATTTAAAAGCTGCTGCTGCTTTAGAGGCAACTGCTCTATTAATCATACGATTAAAACTACCTGGAACGCTCTGGTCGCTACTGTATACGAGCTTACATAAGTTTACATAACCGTGGTGTCTTTTGTTGACTAAATATGACGGAAAAATACTTTTGCAAAGTGTGTTTGAAATGAAAAGCAGTAAAATTCTTGGCTCGTTTTGAAAATGGTCTCCTTAATATTAAAAAAAAATATTCAAATAGCAGATGATTGGTATTCGTATTCGATTCGGTATGATCACAGTCGATTCGTACTCGATTCAGTTCGAAATTTCCCAATTCGCAAACCTCTAGATGTGAGCATTCGCACGAAATTCGGCGCCGTTTTCTGTACTGTTGCTGCTCATCAATTAGTGTTCTTTTTGTCTTCCGAAACCCAGAACCATTGGATGTCTAACAGCTATGTGAGCTCATCTGTCATAATACTTCAGCTGTTGGCGGTCAAGATGAATAATTATTGATCTTCCCCTCAATAGCTAATGCATTGCGTCAACAAGTGAGCTCAAAAAACTTCAACAATTGTAAGCTACCTTTTTTTTCGGCGAAGCTGTTTCGCAAATCGTTTCTTGTGAGTCGATCTCATATAGCCATCATCATCCAAATCGGTATGTGCCACTGTGCGGCTACCTGAAAACGAGTATAGAGAGAGAGAGAGAGAGAGAGAGAGAAAGAAAAACAAAAAGAGAGACGGAAAGAAAGATATAAAGAAAGATAAAAAATTCTCGCCGAAAAAATATTCTTCACGAGGCGGGATTCGAAATCGCGTACCCTCGATGTGAAGGCGTGCGTCCTAACCACTCGGCTATCCAGGTGCGGTAGCAGACAGCATAGCCTTGTATACTACAGTGTAGCAAGGGGGTGGGAAAGGAATGTGATGAGGAGAGATGTGATTGTGATGAGGAGGGAAAGGAGGAGGGGAGAGAGTAAAAAAGAGCACAGAAGGACTGGGAAAGAGAGACTTGATGTCTAACGTTTCGAGAAAGCAATAATTTATGGCTCACGTGTCAGCCGTGCCACGGCCGAAACGTTTGACATAAAGTATTGCTTTCTCGTGCGTGTACCCGCTTGTATTCTTTATATATGTCGCGTGCTGGTGTACCGAGTCACCGACGACGACGAGGTCAGCAGACGCGCGTGCAGGGCGAGCGCTTGGGCATCTACAAAATAAATGAGTTGGTTTTCGTACGTCAATGTAGCAGCATCGTTCTTCTTCTACATCTCCGCTACAGTGGTGACTACGGACCATAGAACGCAACGTTCCAGAAGTTTCCACCGGGTTGCTACGGAACACCAACTCAACCGAGTCCACGTTACCGTGAATGGGCCACTACGCCGTGCGACTGCCTCAGTTCTGGCCGGAGCATCCAGACATTTGGTTTGCGCAAGTAGAGGCCCGATTTCAGGTATCTAATACTACCTCACAGCAAGCGAAGTATGGTCACTTACTTGGTGCTTTGCCCCACGATCTTGCACTCGCGTTGTGCGACATCCTATCGGCGCCACTAACTAAGACGCCCTATGACACGTCGAAGAAGACACGGCAATTTCAGAGCGAAGGCGGTTGCAAATGCTCCTGTCATCAACCGAGCTCGGAGATCGCCGTCCACCACAGCTTCTCAGGCAGATGCAAGCCCTTCTCGGCGTTCGAGCCTCATCTTTTGACTACGTGCTACAAAGGAAATGTTCATTCAGCGTTTGCCACCCATGGTTCAGATGGTTTTGACAATAGCGTCGGAGCTGAATCTGTCCTCTTTGGCCGCCCTCGCCGACAAGGTATATGAAATAGCACTTTCTGAGCTACCCGTACCTGATACAAGTCCTGAGAGTCGCACATCTACCACGCTTGCAGCGACGTTGCCTGCCAGTCAGTCGTCAACCCCGAATACTTCCTCGTGAAGGCAAGATGATATTACTGAACTTCGCCCCGATATTCAGCGGCTCACAGATCTCATAGCGAGCAACCTCACCACAACGGCTGACGACGCTTCAGTGCGACACTTCAGACATGAACGCTTCAGCTGATCTCGACCTCATTCGCCAGCGCGTTTCCGCCGTCCGTCTCCAGCGACCCATTCTTCGGAGTCCCCGCCGCCCTACTTGTTCAACCGACGTTTTGGAGAGCCTGCGCGTCCTTGCACACGACCATGCGGCTGGACGGGAAACGGCATCGGGAACCACTAACGGCGACGAGTGACTCCTGCCTGTCTCCCAGTCGCCTGTTTTTTGCTCAAGACTCCATCTGCGCACTTCGGTTTCTGGTAGACACAGGAGCAGAGGTGAGCGTACTACCCGCTCGTAGCATAGACAAAAACTGTGGGCCAATCATCCAATTACAAGGTGTGAACTGCAGCAAAATAGACGTATACTTCCGCAGGTCCGTCACACTTAATATTGGACATAGAAGAACATTCAGGTGGATTTTTCTAGTCTCTTCTGTCAGTCTTGCAATACCCGGTGCCGATTTTCTTGCACACTAAGGCATCCTAGTCGACGTGGCAAAGAAACAAATACTAGATTCCACTACTGAATCAAAAGTGTCTGGCGTGGTTTCCTCCATCGAGTCATTCGCTTTCACGATACGGCACGTTGTTCCAGAGCCCTACTCCGCATTACTTGACGAGTTTCCATCCCTTACCATTGCACCTGACTGGACTAAACCTGTATGCCATAACGTCGAACATCACATCATCACTAGAGGCCCACCATTGCATGCATCACCTCGTCGCCTAGCACCAGAGAAATTAACCATAGCCAAAAACGAATTCGAAAATATGCTGTAGATTGGTATTGCTCGTCTTTCATGCAGTGTATGGTCGTCACCTCTACATATGGTACACAAGAAAAGCGGTGATTGGCGTCTATGTGGAGACTATCGTGCTCTGAACGCAGCCACAATTCCTGATAGATACCCCCTGCCAAACATTCAGGATTTTACGGCCAGTCTTCACTGAGCGAAAATATTTTCCAAGATTGATCTGGCAAAAGCGTATCATCAGATTCCGATGGCTCCGGAAGATATTCCCAAAACCGCCACCAGAACTCCCTTTGGATTCTTTGAATTTCTCCGAATGCCATTTGGCCTCAAGAATGCTGCGCAGACATTCCAACGATTTATCGACGTAGTCGTCCGTGGGTTACCATTTGTGTTTGCTTACATGATGACATCCTGGTAGCTAGCTCGTCAAAACAAATTCATCACGAACACCTCCGTTTGCTTTTTAATCGACTTCAGTAGCATGGTCTTGCGATTATTTCGCAGAAGTGCCAATTCGGTGTGACATCCCTGGAGTTTCTTGGAGATATTGTAAACAGTGATGGCATCGAGCCCCTTCCGGCCAATGTTCAAGCTAGTATAAATTACCCTCGTCCAAAGTCAATCAGACAGCTCCGAAGTTTTCTCGGTATGGTAAATTTCTACAGGTGTTTCATCCCTGCTTGTGCCACAACGCTTAAACCACTCGAAGCCCTGCTGGTTCACGCGAAATCAGCGGCGTCAACACCAGCCTAAAGAGGCGCCACAGAACAAGCTTTTTCTGACATAAAGGACAAACTGGCTGAAGTCTCGAAGAAGCTGTCCGGACCCGAGACGAGCTACAGTGTTTTTGGCCGCGAACTTCTTGCATGTTACTTCGCCTAGAGAGACCAGGCAATTAGCTTACCTTGCTGAGTTTTCAATGCAGGTTGAGCACGTCAAGGGCGCAATGAATATTCCGGCCGATGCACTAAGTCGAGTCGAAGGAATAAAACATGCACAGGTGACAGACGAACAGCTGGCAACCGCGCAGTTGGAGAATGAAGACCTTCAGAGCATACATACAT